>NW_026728915.1:0-197500 GCF_030272615.1 Cryptomeria japonica
CCGGTTGCCGCTTGATGACCATCGCTTCTTGACTGATGATTGAAGACATTAAACCGATTGTGGTTCCAGTTCATAAAAGGTTCAGGACCCGTTCCTTAGGTCCTTTGAGGATATCTTCCAGTGTTATCCATTATAGACCTGCATTCAAATGCTCTATGCCCAAACTTGTTGCATGCATAACAATGACCATTGAACTTATTGGATCTAGGTACATTGTTGATAAAATAAGGAAAATTATTGTAGGCTTTGCTACTACATATATTGGTAGTGTGTCTTTCTTTAAGACAGTTAAAGAAAATAGGTTTGAACTTTTTCTTACCTTTTCCTTTAAGTGTCGGTTGCCTCTTTGATGCTTCAGCATTTGTTCCTGAGGATTGTCCTTCCTCATGTCCAGATAAACCAAGACCATTGGTATTATTTGCCGATCTAGACGACACAACCTTTTGCTCTAGCTTGACAGTACTTTTGCCAAACTTAGCCAGTATTTCCTTCAACTCAAAGAATTCTTTGGAAATAGCAGTGTTTGTCTACAACTTGCATTTTCAGAGATGGAAATGTTCAGTTCTCCTTGCATGTCTTCCTTTTCCATTCTGCTCTCATGAAAGTGAGCAGTTGGTGCACTAATCTCATGTTTCAACTTGGAGATCTCATGATCTCTTTCCTTTACCAGATCTTTAGCTTTTCTCCGATTCTCAAGCTCTTGAATAAACCAAATAGTCAATCCTTCCAACTCCTTTCTCAGATTGGAGATTGAATCATTCAGCTTATTCACTTCAGCAATCATGGCCTCCATGTTAGCTTCATCTTCAGAACTACTTTCAGATAGTTCCATCAGCCTCTTTGCATGTTCTCTTCTTTTGCTTGAGATGCCTTGTATTCGACCATAAGATCATCATAGGCTTGCTCAGACTTAGTGACCCATTGAGTAAGTTCCCTCAAGTTGTATTCCCCCATATCTATTTCCAAGTGGTTAACCTTATAGAAAGGTAGACTCTGATACCAATTGATGAATACTAAGAGGGGGGGGTGAATTAGTATGCCAAAAACTACTGCACTAAAACACTTACATAGCCTAAAGATAAACCAATAAAGCAATCTGACAGTCAAACCAGTTACCACACATGCAAACCAAAATGCGAATAAAGCATTCACCCAGAAAAGCATTACAACCATAACACAAGATATTTGATGTGGAAACCCAACTAGGAAAAACCACGGTGAGATGGAACTCACAAGTCACTATCTGTAGAATAGATCTTACAATGTTCTTCACCAGAATAGATCCTGTTAGGAATCTCAATCTTTGTTAGGAGATAAGTCCGATTAAAGATAGAGGATTTTCGATCCACATGTGTGAACCACCTTGTTAGAGGATTTTACAAAGGCTTTGAGGCCTACCTGGTTAAGGGCTATAGACTTGTCAAAGATGTGAGTAATCAACAAGTGTTTGATCTATCTAATAGCACAAACTGCTTGGTTAGATCCAATATTGCTCACAGTTAATGCATTCCAACATTACTTCAGTCTTCTCTCTCTCTCTCTTAGTTACAACTTGCTCTTCTCTGATAAGATTGTTCTCAACTTTCACCTTAAACCCTAGCTCAACATTAACCCTTTCAGCAACAACTTAAAACCCTAGACATGATGTCCTTTTAAAGGAATCTAATTTTATGTTAGTCCAATAGGATTACATTATAATTTCCTAGGTTAAATGAATCTAAACATACTTAGTAACATGACACAAAGAGCAACATCAATGTGTCGACACCGTCAAACAATCAGTGGATTGGTAACTCATCACAAAATGTCGGTTGGTTACTCATCACAGAGTATTACCGGTTCATACAAAATACCGGTTGCCAGTTTGACAAAAATGAAGACTAGTAAGAATGTGTTGTGCTGCTTTTCTCCCTCGTACCGCTTGGGATCTATGAACCGCTTGGGGTTGACATGCCGCTTCAGACCGGGAAACACATTCTGTAAAATCACTAGTCTAGAGACTAGTATACAACATACTGGTTGGAACAAATACCAGTTGAGCATGAGCTCATACATATAAAGGGAATCTCAACACAAGTGTGTGTCCATCAATGACAATCACAACATAAACAACAAAAATGCCAACAAAAGCTACCCCATGCAATACCCTATCTCTCTCTTGCGCTACTTGTCTAACCCTATGTGCTAGGTTACACCTATGTGCTATCTAGACCTACCCATGTGACCGCCTGCTAACCCTATGCACTAGGTATCTCCTATGCGCTACCTGTTTTACCCTCTGCGGTGCCTTGTGCACCTGATGCGCTAGCCTAATCTGACACGCTAACCTAAAATACCTATGTACTACCCTAAATCTTTCCAATGCTACCCTAATTTGTTAAACCCTACATGCTACAAAATTTATCATATGCACTATGGTTTACCCCCGATGAGCTAAAACATAAAATTCGCGAGACAAAATAAAAAAACTGACTCAAAACAATAAAATCAAAAATCAAAAAGGGGTCAAAATGGTTGACTTACTAGTGCTTCATACGCATTAGGCCTCTGATATCTCTACACATGCTCGAATCGATGAGAAGAATACAAAATTGGCATGTTGACTTCTCTCCAAGTGTGACTTCCTCCAAGGTCAACAAGCACAAATGAGACAAAAAGGAATCACTTTTTGCCTTTTATAGGGTAAATCAAAATTAGGGTTACATGGTGGAATGCCAAAATTGCTCGTGGTCTCTCATCCAACTCTACCAAACATCATTATTGGGAGATGAATCAAATTTATCACATTAAACATAGACCAAAATTTAAAATGTCATAAAAATTTTCCAAATCATATCAAATTTTTTGAAAATTTGATTCATCTCCTGACGGGGCATTATCAACTTCGTTTATCAAATATGGGGCATCGGTTATCAAATCTAGGGCACAACATAAAAATTGATAATACCTAAATCAAAACGACACATCATTTTCTTTGAATCAACATGTGCACACATGTCACTTCAAAGAGGTGCAAAATGTAGACGTATAAAAATGACCATATTCCCAAATGAATATTTTATATTCATTCCTCTATTTTAGTTAAATCTAATTTAATTAAATTGCCCACATTCCTCTATTTAATTAAGTAAATTATTCAATTTATTTAGTTAAATTCACTAGATCCTTTTGCATCATTTAATTGAATAAATCATTTTATTTAATTAAACCCCTTTCTATCTACTTTTAATTAAATTTACATTTAATTAATAGTCCATCCCAAATTGAATAAATCATTTTATTCAATTAAACCCCTTTCTATCTACTTTTAATTACATTTACATTTAATTAATAGTCCACCCCAAATTGAATAAATCTAATTTATTTAATTTCCCAAATTGCAAACAAATTGAAATAAAGCAATTTATTTTAATTAAATCCTATTATTCCTCATGCACTTGGAAAATCCTACATCTCCCACTTGCCTTCTAAATCCCCTTCCTAAATTCTTCTAGATTCTTCTAATCCTAATCAATTAACCCAAACTTATTCATTATCCCCTTTCTCTAAATTTGAGGAGGTCACTTCTCAAATTTGGAGTAAAGTCTTCAAAATGCATTAAAGCCTTTATCCATTCAACAAGCTAACTTGTTGAATGCCCCCAAATTTGGAAGGACTCTTACAAATTTGTCCCCAAAGTCTTCAAACCATTAATGGTTAACTAACACTTAGTGGCATGGTTAGAGAATTTTTGAATAATTTAACCTCCATCAAACCCAAGGGTCTCATCAAGAATTTATTGCTTTGACCATGGCTATTCCTTTAACCTTTGGACAAGAGTTTCCCTCTTGGGTAAAAGCTTTATCCATTGGATAACTCTAACCTAACCTTAACCCTTACCTCCTAGGGTAATCATGAGGTCTTCTCAAGAATTTAATGCTTCTTACATCTCCTCTCAACCAGCCTTATGTTGACAATTGTCACCATTTCCTTGCTGAAAATTGAAAACATGGATTGACAACTTTCAAACTTGACCCTTGATTAACTCTTTCAATCTTAACCATCCATTGCCATATTTTTGCTATAAATAAAGCTCCCATTCTTCCATTTTAGGGATCCATGCAAGCTTTTAGTATCTCATTTACGCTCAATTTTATCAATACATTTAGTCTCTCTTTGCAATAGGAATCAATCTAATAACCATTTTAGACTATTTCTTTTATCATTAGTTTAAATCATTAGCTAGCATATCATATTAGGATAGTATTTATACTAACCTTGTCATCTTATAATCTAGTTTAACTCATTTATAGAATCATGCATAGATAGGATGCATTCATGTTAAAATCAATCAAAATCATCCCTTGTTCTTCCATTTGTCATCCTTAAACCACTTTTCTCAATGATCTGAGAGAAAAGGCATTGGTTTGAGGGACCTTGTGAGATATAGAACCATGGAACCAACCTTGGGAAGTTGAGTCATTCTTCATGACTCCATAACTTGCACCAAAAAGTCTTGTGGGTGTGTGAGAAAGCCTCTTTGAAGCTTCATTTTTCACATTTTGAGTTTCATCGACCCACTTTTCCTACATACAAATATCAACCTGAATCTACACAGGATATTACACGCGATAAGTCTAAGGTCAGTTTATCGGGACCCACAACCAATGTACCCTCGATTTCAAGAGAATACAATATAGTGGATCAATTATAGAAGACCCCTATGCAAATATCGATTTTAGAACTTCTAAGAATATCACCCATGCATAAAGAGATCCTGAAAAAGGCTCTAGCAGATACCACAGTCCCCAAAGATTTGGGCATTGATCAATTTCAAACCATGGTGGGACATCTTATAGTGCCTCATTGCTTATCCTTCACAGAAGATGATGACATGCCCTTTCAAAATCCACAAAATGCTTCTTTGTATATCGAAGTCTTAATTCACAAAACTTTCATAAAACGTGTCTTGATAGATGGAGGAGTTGGCCTAAATATTTTCTCATTAAGTCTTGTCTGTGTATTAGACTATTTTGAAGATGCAATTGATCCTCACAAAAAGATAACAATCAAAGCCTATGATTAAGTAGAGTGTTCCTCCAAAGGGGTTGTAGTGTTGCCAATCAAAATTGGACCTGCACAAAAAGATATAGTATGTCAAGTGTTGGACATTAATTTGTCTTATAACATACCCCTAGGCAGACCATGGATCCATGACATGCAAGCTACCCCTTCTACTTACCACCAATTCCTGAAGTTTTTGTATAATGGACAAGAGATCACCATTCCAATAGATTCAAATCCATTTCAATATTGCAGTAACTTGAAGCCATTTCAAGAGATCATTGTTCTAAATAATAGACAAGCATCATCTTCTCCTACACCACCTAAGGAAAAAATATTTGCGTATATATAATTGATCTTTGAGAAAAAGATACAATTGAAAGATAAAGGTCCAAGGGAATATTCACTACCAGATCTACCAATCTCTCCAAGATCATATGGCAAACCATCAAATTCAAAACAACAACCTATTCAAAAACCAATTAAAATTCTTGATGGATCATTTGTCAGAGCTAGTACCTTCTTGGTTTAAAGGTTCTAAATTTATATTTTTTTAACTCAATGGAGGTTTTGATATCATATTGAGTTTGTATAGGGAAGACTAATGTTTTCATTTAGATAGTTGTCTATTAATTTTTGTATAGGGAAGACTAATGTTTTCATCTAGCTAATTGTCTATTATTTTTTGTTGGAAAACATGGAAATAAATCATTTTGAATTTAATAATGTAATTTTAGAACTTTTTCTAGTTTTCTCCACCCGGAAATCTTCACACAGCCTCCATGTAATGATATTTGCTGCTGTTTTGTTCTTCACGGAATTATGTGCCTTGTCTAGCAATCACACTTTTCATACATGTGTAGGAGATCAAGAATCTAGTAGCTCTAAAATGCCAAAAAAATTTGAGATTGAACTAGTAGTTGTGGAGAGGTTGGTTTTGTTTCATGAAACTCTATCCATTTTCCCTCATTAACATTGTTGACACAATTTATGTAGAATGTGAGGTAAGTAGTGAAGGTGAAGTAGCCGGATGACATGGCTGTCATTGTGAAGGAATGACAAGCATTACAAGGCCTTGAGCAAGTGGCTGTTACATTCAAAGCAAGGGTTGCAACAGTAATCAAGTGTGGTGGTAAGAAATGTTTTTATCTTTCAGCTAGAGGACGTAAGGAGATAAGGATATATATCCATAATGCCATTCATGTGTTTCTAACTTTCAAATACCTCATAACTAAACAAATAAGATATTGATCATATGCATGAAAGAACAAAAGAAGAAGTGCATCACTTCTAGTTATGACAGTAGGTTGTTCTTGTTCGCAAGAGGAAATACATATCTTCTCTCAGCTAGTAGGTGTTACATGAAAAGAATGAGTTGTTCAAAATGCATCTCTAACTGATTATTTGCAATCACATATCTTTCATAAATGCAAAGGTGCAACTGTGCTCTCAAGAAGAAGTGATTTGACAACAAAAATGTATGCTTCCTCAAGTATGGAAGCTAGGATGGATAATGGAGATGCCAAATAAAATAGATGAGATATTGTTGTATGCAAGAGTATAAGATAAGATGCATGCAAAGAGCATGAACAAAATGTGCAAATATTTACAAATGATAATTAAAAGAACATTTTTTCATTGAGCCTAAAATTTTTTATGATCAACTGGAATGGACATTATTGATCAGATATTTCAACAATTTCAAGGCAGCTACATCTTTGCAGATAACATTCAAATTCAAGAGTATTTTGTGCAACAAAAGTATTGAATATCTCAGTTATCTATGATTTAGGGGAAAAGCCTTTTTAAGACATCTTGCAACAACCGTTACTCATTTTGGGTACTTCTTTTGTTAAGCATTCAACAGATTGAAAACCCCATGGCCTCGAGCTTAAGAAAATTTTTCTCTCAAATATCTGCAAGAAACAAAGCATACAAAGTGGCCAAATCACAATGCACAGATGTAGGTCGAGCCTCAAAATTTTGAGGTAAAGATACAAGAAGAGGGTCGTGCCCTATGAGTTTCAGAAAAGTCCCCCCCCAACAAAGAAAACCATAGGCTGACCCCCTTGTTTAATGGGTGGAGGTGTTTTAGAATCGAAACCCCATGGTTTCGAATGGAGCCATCGACACCAGAACCTTAACCACAGAAAACCCATTTTGGGGTTGTTGTTTCAAATATCTCTACTAGGCATGGAAATCACATAAAAGAAGGCCGCAATTTTAAAATTTTCATTGCAGATTTATACATCAAATGAATAAACTCACCATTGATAGAATGCAATAGCCACGACTTAACCACAAAGAGATCATAGAGAAAATGATGGCGGCCATGACACCATGTTTTCAGATAAATGCAAATAGAACAATGCAAGAAATGGCGACATCAATGACTTCTTGTTGCAGATTGATACAAGCAAAAAGAGGCAAATATCACAACATGTGAAATAGAGAAAAGCACAAGAATGCAGAGAAGCTTATCTCACAGGCATGAAAAAACCCATTTGTCCTATCATGTTTTCTCAGAATGTGTGAACAGTAAAGGTGGAATATGAAGTATGAGGTAGATGCATGAAAATAAGATCATGAAAATCTCTTAGATACCTCTATCACAAATCCCTAGATGCAGTCATCACAGATGTTTCATAGCCACCATGAAAGCTATCAAACCATAGCCTCAGCTTCATCCAGAGGATTCAAGAAGACAATTGAATTTGAAGCCTCAAATGCATGTTTTAGGGTTTGTATACCCTAAAAATATCTAGGCCAAATGATGCCATTTTTTCCCTTATCTTTCAAAATAAAACCTTGTAACTAATACCACTGTGGGCTAGGTTGTATAAATTATGCCTTTTTTTTCTTTGAAAACATGCTTTTGATTTTTGATTAAGGGAAAACAAGTTTTGATGGGTCCCTGAAACCCAGTACATTAGGAAGATCAAAAGATAAACATTAACTCACAACTAAGCAAAAGACAACAGCTAAAGAAAAGACAACTGGCATACAAAACACCAGCAAGCAAAAGATCAAAACAAAGTAGAAAAAAAATGACCAACAAAAGCTCGGACTTAGGTCAAATTTTGAAGCATCTCTGCCACTTCCAGCTCCAACTGATCCATAGTTTCTACAGCCTGCTTCATGTCCTCTATATCCTTGCTCTGGTTCTTCTTCTGAGCCCAGTTTCCTTATCCTTAGGGGTGTCATCTTTGACCTCAATAATACCCTCTGCATCTTTATTCCCTTCGTAGCTCTCCAGCTTGCAGATGAGGGTTTTCATGCTCGCCAAGGTAGCCTTCAAGATCTTGTGGCTCTTCTCCCCAATTTTTTTAAGTGTGTTTTCGATACCATCCAGTCTATGATCAGTAGCATCTACTCTATTTTCAGGCAAGTAAAACTATTGTGGTTGGAATTTATAATCTCCTCCACATTGCCAATTGCCTTGGTTAGCTCACTTAGACAATCCAGAAGGGAGTTGAATTTTTTGGAACCTAGGGCCCATAAAGTTTTGATTTTCCTAGCTTCATGGGCTTGCTTGAATTTTATGCCCTCGATTTCCTTTTGAATCTAGTTAAGTGCTTGTTTGAAGTTCTTCATCCCATTATTTATACAAAGGCCTATGTCCACTTGGTGCTCTCCCTGGTTCTTGACATCCCTGGTATCAAGATTGACCTCCAAACTAACCTCTCTGTCCTCAATGTTTTGATCATCTTTCATTGTCATGTCCTCCTCCATGACGCTCTTCTGCTTCAAATCAGACCTGAGAGGCAACCTTTCTTCCACCTCCCTACCTTTTGACTTCTTTTTTATGTTTCAAGCTCACCTAGGTTTTAGCCTCCTCACTTCCAGTGTCTATATCATTGTCAGTCGCTTCCTCCTCCTCATTTCAACTCTCATCCTCCTCTCTCTATTTATTTTTAGCAAACCCTCTATTTTATCTCCCCTATTCCAATTTTTTATTTCGTCTACTTGTTCCACCCATTTGGGGATCATCTTCAAACTCTTCTTCTGTATCATACTCGTCTCCTTCTTCCTTTTCTTACTCATCAAAATCTTCATCCAAGTCATAAATCTCTGCAATATTCCTCTAGACAGTCGTGTTCTTGATGTGATTATACAGAATCACCATCAAGCCTTCATGTCCTTTTTAATGTAATTCATTTGTATAGCAGGGGTTAGAGTATTTTTTTTTTATAAAACACCTAACTTCTTGTTATATTATTAAATGTAAAGGTGACACATGTGAGACATTATTCAATGCAAATAGAGGTGGCTAAATCTTTTTGCCAAGGATATAGGGTTAGTGAGAGGTGGAAATTTTTTTTTGAGAGGATTTAGGAGCAGTTTTAGTGGTAGTTGGAGTGTATTAAGTGAATTTTTGTGACTCACTATGGTTGACATAGTCTTACATGATTTTTCACACATTATGAGCTGTTTATGAGAAAATCTAGTGGCTAGATTTTAGGGCTTTTAGTTGAATTGACCAAGGACTTAAGACTCCTATTTTTCTTATAACTGCTGAAGTGAAGCATAAGTATGCTTCCAGCTTCATTTTTTAGGAGGAGTTCCTGATTATGCAGAATTGGACCTTAGTGACTTTTGATAGTCCTTTGTCCAATTTTTTGATTTATTTTGTAATTCATATGATTTGATATTTATAGAAGCTACCTTGGAGACATATAGCAGATTTTTTTACCTTCTTATCATTTATAGAATTATGTATTTTTCATGTCATTGATCAAGTTATTACTGGAGTTTGAATGCCTTCCTTATAATTTTGTCTCACTTTCTTCATGCCTTTTTTGTGAAAGTGCTATGTGGAGGTTATATTTTGTGTCTAAATAAGTGACGTGAGGTCAATTTTGTGGAGTTTCTTTCCTTGGTTGAGTAAATTTCATTCAGACCTTCTTGTGAAATACTTATGCATGTGCATGTTTAGAATGAGTCATGTAAGTTCATTTCTGTCATCTTAGTATTCAAGTGTTTGGTTTGTTTTAATATCATGACTTGCATTTTGCTAGATCACTTAGTCTTTTATTTTATTTGATTAGTAGTAGTAGGTTTTACTTTCCAAGTTATCTTTCTCCCTTTTCCTGGTAAATTTTAGTTGTATAGGTGATAACTAGCTAGGAATCGGTCTTATCCCAAGGCTCAATTCAGTCTTAGGTGACCCACAGCCTTGAATTGATCCCATGTTTTTCCAGAAAGATTTAGTTTGTCAAACTTTGTTGAGGGTGCATTTCTAGGAGATAACAGTTTTTGGCATGCCCAGTGGGACTATCAAATTAAGATAGTAAATAAATTATCTATTTTTCTAGTTTTAATGTGCAACCAGTAGATTTCAAGCCATCCAAGAGACTATTGAAGAACATTTGGCAACTCTATGTGTAGGAAAATCAACTTGTGCATCATAAAAATGTCAAAGTATTGATAAGTTTGGTGTTTTCTCATTATTAATAGCCTCTAGAGGTAGTTCATGTAATACCATGGTTACTCCAGTCATATTTTGGCGAGTTTCAGTAGCCCAAGTACCTTTAACTCAATATGTTTTGATGTTTATACTTGCTCATGTTTCATGTTTTACTTCTGCAATGTCTAATTATAAGCACTATATTGTTAGTATGTCTTTCTATTCACCATTTCATGAAAATGTTATGCCTACATTTTCTTGTCAGCCATATCATATTGAGGATTCTATAAATTTTACTCAAAATGACCCTATAATAGTGGATTACCAACATTCTCATCATGTGTTTTACCATCCCATCCCTACTGATATGTTAGGTATGATCCAACAATTTGACTGTGTGTTGTGGGATATGGGCCAAAGTATTGATTATATGAAGCTCAATGATATTAGTAAAGTGTTTTCTCACATGTATGGGATGCTGGTTGACATAAATAAATAGAAAAGGGTCATTATGCAGCAACAAGAGATGGTTGAACAAGCCATTTTTTTTGGTTAAGAGTTGAACATGCAGAGGATACAGTTTGAGGAAGGTCTTGAAAGGGAGATAGCTGCTAGGGAGGAGCAAATAGAGCTTTGGTATTCTCAGGTTCGAGGAATTCAGGCTTACTTAGAGTACCAATACCAACTACATAAGGAGAGTATTGAAAAGCAGAAAGATTCTGTGAAAGAAGAGAAGCTTCAAACAACTCCTACTATTCTAGAGCAACGTGTTCAAGAAAAGCAAGGAGATGAAGTGGAAAAGTCTATTGCAGAGGTCCAAACTTTAGCTTGGATTGGTGAATTTCCTTATTTTGTTGGAAAGGATGACGATTCAAGGCAACAAGTAGATAATAGACACTGTGCTGAGTTGCTGACCACTGGTCATCAACAAGATAATAGAGTGTTAGACTTAGAGGAACAATATAAAACTGAACCTGATACCTTTTTCGAGGATATAAGCTATGATGTTTTCGAGCATACTATAAATGAGATGGCTAATGTTGAGCTCTATGAAGGGTTATGCTGTAACATTATTGAGAAATTTTGTTCAAAGTTGGATGGAAAAGAACGAGAAGAAGTTGATAGTCATGATGATCTAGAATAAAATCTTGTAGAAGTGTTGAAGCAACAGGTGGAGCCTCATAAGCCTAAGTTGCAAGGTCATAACTGGTTGGAGGATTTTCCATTCTGTTACTTAGAAGTTGATATACCCACCAAAGGTTGGTTCCAAGAGGCTAGTTCATTGTTTGAGAATTTTCATGCCTTAATTGAGGAAGGCAAGTCCACATTAGAGTGTCCTTGTTCAAGTGATAATGAGGAATATAAGCAGCTTCTTTTCTGGTGTATAAGAGAGCTTGAGGCTGATGTTTTAATTGAAAGTGTGCTTGTAGAAGTCGGTTCATTGTTTGGACAGTTTCCTTCCTCTATTAAAGAAATGAGTGACCATTTGGAACAACAGTATATAAATCAACTGATTGATCAGGTGCCTTGTTTGTTTGACAACCAGGAGATCATGAAGGAGAGCCCAAGTTTCATCTTTTCAAGAGGCTACCCTATCAGATATTTAGATAGCATGGAGTCCAATAAGGTACCTACATATGAAGGTTTAGCTAAAGATGGCATTCTGGATGCACTAGTAGCTAAACAAGAGTATGCCCAACTCATTTATCCTCCCTTGAATAGCATTACATATGATCAATTTAGGGAGGTAAGTGAATATATTGGTCTTTGATCATTTCTTAATATATTTTATTTTCCTAGATGTCATCATGCATGCAAATCATTGCATTTCGATTAGAAAGGATGGCTATTTTAGTCTTCCATAACTAGTTTTGTTTAAGTGGTTTTTCATTGCTATTAGTTTAGGGTAGCTTATAGTCGCATATTTCCTTTTCCTAAGTGTTTCCATGCACATTAGATTAGTCTTAGTTTAGGTATCATATTTTTTCAATAAATCTCCAAGTTTTCAGTCTGTCAGTTTGCAAGGGTTTGTTAAGTTGTACTGTTCTCACCATTACTAATTGATTGAGCATGCATATATCATTTATGATAATAAGATTTATGTCTTGGTGTCACAAATCATACATCCATATCCAATCAATTAGCAAACATAGGAGAAGTCCATGTAGGAAGTTTTTGAGTTAACCTAATGTGGGAAATAGCCCTCACTAAGCCTATCAAGTGCAAATTCACAACCCATGATAGTGAAGTCTCATACTTCACTATCATAGATTCTAAACCTATACTTAAACAAACCAGTTAGGGTTAATTTCTGCACTAACTTGTGTTTTAGTTAGGTTTGTTAAGTGACTCTGTGACTACCCAATGGATAAGGCTACTAGTTCTCATGTTTAACAGGAAGATATATAGCAGAAATTGCCAAAAAAGTTACCATATTTTCACCTACAGTCTCAATTAGGTAGAGCCACCAAGTTTTTTTCAAACAAATGGTACATTTTATAACCTCTCTATGTTACATTCAAGTACACCAATAAAGAATTGTAAAATAAAATCATTTCATTGATATGTATGAAGAATAAAGAGATTGAATAAGCCTTTTTGAAGAAATGTAATCTTTATTAAAGATGATAGAATACATGTTTCAAACAAGAAGTCATGAGACTAACTTTGCTCAAATAAATTCAAATAATCATTAACATATACATGCATGATAAAATGTGATAAGAAAGGAAAAGAAGACATGTACAGAAGGTAACCAACCATTACCTAAATGGTTGGTTCTGTCAGCTTGATTTGCTCATGTTTGTCCTACCTTGCCTTGCTAGCTCCTTGATCTTTAGAGCCTTGTGTCCTGCATTAGGTTAAATCAATGACTTAGAACAAAAATTTCCAAGCAATGAAAGTTCACATCCTATACATGCACATCTAATCATGCATACATATACTAATCCCTATGTATATCAGATGCAGTGCATGATTATGCAGACCTAAGATAGGCATATTATTTTTAACATGTTTGTTTCATATGCAGATACATGTATAATCATGTTCAGTTTTAGCATGTGGGGTAAAATATGGTTCCCACAAGGGTTGAGCCCAGCATGCTGACATATGAAAAATCAATCACTACAATGACAGGGTCTCAAAGAACATAGCATCTTTAAGACATCACAAGACAATCAACATAAAATATCCATGCACCTAAAGGACAATTACTCAAAAGATAGCAATGAATTAAATTGAAGCAATCTTATTCAAGTAAGGTCAAAAGCTAAATATATGAATTCATGAAGCAGTAAAGGTGAAGTTGCAGGATGACATGGCTGTCACTATGAAGGAATGACAAGCATTACAAGGCCTTGAGCAAGTGGGTCTTACATTCCAAGAAAGCGTAGTAGTAATTAATTGTGGTGGTAAGAAATGTTTTCATCTTTCAGCTACAAGAGGTAATGATATATATCCATAATGGCATTCATGTATTTCTAACTTTCCAATACCTCATAATTAAATAAATAAGATGTTGATCATATGCATGAAAGAACAAAAGAAGAAGTGCATCACTTCTAGTTATGACATTAGGTTGTTCATGCTCACAAGAGCAAATACATATCTCCTATCAGCTAGTAGATGTTACATGAAAATATTGAGTTGTTCAAAATGCATCTCTAACTGATTTTCTACAATCACATATCTTCCATAAACACAAAGGTGCAACTGTTATCTCAAGGAAGAAGTGATTTGACAACAAAGATGTATTCTTCCTCAAGTATGGAAGCCAAGATACATAATGGAGATGCCAAATAAAATAGATGAGATGTTGTTGTATGTAAGAGTATAAGAGAAGATGCATGTGAAGAGCATGATTGAAGTGTGAAAATATTTACAAATGATCATTAAAAGAACATTTTTGTTGGGCCTGAAACATTTATGATCAGCTGGAAGGGGCATTATTGATTAGATATTTCAACAATTTGAAGACAACTATATCCTTGCAAATAACATTCACATTCAAGAGTAATATTTGCAACAATAGTACTAAATATCTTAGTTATCTATGATTTAGGGGAAAAGCCTTTTAAAGACAGCTTTCAATAGCCATTACTAATTTTGGGTACTTCTTTTGCTAAGAATTCAACAGATAGAAAACCCCATGGCTTCGAGCTAAAGAAAATTTTTCTCTAAAATCTCTAGAAGAAATAGATCATACAAAGTGGCCAAATCAGAATGCACAGATGCAGGTCAAGTCTCAACATTCTGAGGAAAAAATAAAAGAAGAGGGTCATTCCCTATGATTTTCAAAAAATCCCAACAAAAAAAAAAACACCACAGGTTGACCCCCTTGTTTACTGGGTGGAGTTGTTTTAGAATCAAAACCCCGCGGTTTTGAATGGAGCCATAAACACCAAAACCTTAACTGCAAAAAGCCTATTTTGGGGTTGTTGTTTTAGATATCTTTTCTAAGCATGGTAATCACAAAAAAGGAGGCCACAATTTTAACATTTTTATTGTAGATCTATACATCAAATGAACAAATTCACCATTGATAGAATGCAATAGCCATGACTTAACCACAAAGAGATCACAGAGAAAACGATGGTGACAAAGACACCATGTTTTCATATCAGTGCAATTAGAATATCGCAAGAAATGGTGACATCAATGCATTTTTGTTGTAGATTGATGCAAGCAAAATGAGGTGACTATGACAACATATGAAACAAAGGAAAACACAAGAATGCAAAAAAGCTTACCTGGCATGCATGAAAAAACCAATTTTTTCCTATAATGGTGGCTCAGAATGTGTGAATAGTAAAGGCAGAATGTGAAGTATGAGGCCGATGCATGAAAATAATATCATGAAAAGCTCTCAGATACCTCTGTCACAAATCCCTAGATGCAGTCACCACAGATTTTTCATAGCAATCATGAAAGCCACCAAACCCTAGCCTTGACTTCATCCAAAGGATTTGAGAAGACAAGTGAAATTGAGGCCTCAAATGCATGTTTTAGGGTTAGTATACCCTAAAAATATCTCAACCAAATGATGACATCTTTGCCTTAGCTTTCAAAAGAAAACCTTGTAACTAATACCACCATGGGCTAGGTTGTATAACTTATGCCTTTTTTTTTTGTGAAAACATGTTGCCTTTTGCATGTAATTCATTTGTATGGCAGAGGTTAGAGTATTTTTTTTTTAATAAAAGACCTAACTTGTTATATTTTTAAATGCAAAGGTGAAATATGTGAGACATTATTCAATGCAAATAGAGGTGGCTAAATCTTTTTGCCATTGATATAGGGTTAGTAAGAGGTGGCAAAATATTTTAAGATGATTTAGGAGCAGTTTTAGTGGTAGTTGGAGTGTATTAAGTGCATTTTTATGACTCATTTTGGTTGATGTAGTCTTGCATGACATTTTCACACATCATGAGCTCTTTATGAGAAAATCTAGTGGCTAGATTTTAGGGCTTTTAGTTGAATTCGACCAAGAAATTAAGACTCCTATTTTTCTTGAGTGTTGAAATGAAGCATAAGTATGCTTCTAGCTTCATTTTTTAGGAGTTCCTAATTATGTAGATTTGGACCTTAGTGACTTTTGACAGTTCTTTGTCCAATTTTTGACATATTTTGTAATTTATATAATTGGATATTTATAGAAGCTACCATGGAGTCATATAGCAGAATTTTTTACCTTCTTATCATTTACAAAATTGTGTATTTTTCATGTGATTGATCAAGTTATTAGTGGAGTTTGAATGCCTTCCTTATAATTTTGTCTTAGTTTCTTCATGCCTTTTCTGTGAAAGTGTTATGCGCAGGTTACATTTTGTGTCTGAATAAGTGATGTGACCTCAATTTTGTGAAGTTTTCTTTCCTTGGTTGTGAAAATTTGATTCATAATTTTTTGTTAAATACTTATGCATGTGCATGTTTAGAATGAGTCATGAAAGTTAATTTCTTTCATCTTAGTATTCAAGTGTCTAGTTTTTTAGAATATCATAACTTGCAGTTTGGTGTATCACTTAGTCTTTTTTTCTATTTGATTAGTAGTAGTACGGTTTACTTTCCAAGTTATCCTTCTCCCTTTTCTTGATAAAATTTAGTTGTATAGGTGATAACCATCTAGGAGTCAGCCTTATCCAGAGGTTCAGTTTAGTCTTAGGTGACCCACAACCTTGAATTGAACCCACGTTTCTCCAGAAAGCTTTAGTTTGTCAAACTTTGTTGAGGGTACATTTCTAGGAGATAACAATTAAGTTGTCACCATATATTTTATGGTAAGAAATGCGTCCTTCTTGCTCAGGGGTATGGCTAGGACCCCAATGTCTCATGATTCTATTAAGGATGGGAGGAGAGCAATCCTTCATTTTTGATTTCCCATTATTTTTACCTCTAACGATAATCAATTGTTATTTTAAAAATAATAGTCTATTAAGATTGAGTAAAAATTTACAATTCTATGTCAAGAGAAAATTCTTCACTTTCCTTTCTAATGGTATACTTGTATGTAGGAGGATATGTTTGTTTTAAAATTATAGCTAAGAATAGCTGGTCATGTCTTAATTGAAAAAAAAAAGAATTCCATGTATAATACTAAATAAAGTTGAATCTCATTGACATGATGATACTTTGACTTTTATGTTAAATATATGATTACTAACCTCGTGCAATACTTGTACATTATTCACAAATTAGTTGAGTAAAAGTAGAAGGCCATGTAAAGGTCCTATCAATGTTAAGGTTGTGCATTCATGAGAAGCTTGGGTAACATAAATATATTCATACTATGTTTAGGTATAAAACTTGGTTTCATATAACAACAACAAAAAAAGGGAAAAACCTTGTGTTAATAATATGAATGAGACTATCTTCTTTTCCTAAGCTTTCATGATGTTCCCAAAATAAATGTTTGAGTAGGGTTTATTTTCTTTTATGCATTTTGAGTAATGAAATACTACCATAATTTATGTGAGGAAATATTTTACGCTAAGAGACATATTTAAAATGGAGGGATGTAAATCTTATTTCTAAGATAAAATAACTAACGAGTAAATCTATGATCAACTTAAATATGGTTTTGTATATGTATATCCAATATAAATGTTCATATTTTATATAAATGAATATTGGATGCTAATAATATATCATATTATTAGAATATATATTGCATCAATACAATTCCTAGTATGTACTTGTAACAAGAACAATTATTTATACCCTTTGGTCTCTACTATTAGAGTCATTACTTCCAAAATATATTTAATTAGGAAGAAAAAATTATAGATTTATTCATAAAAACATCTTTAATAGTATATTCATGCATATTTGTTTAGTACAAATAAAAAAGAATATGGATTTACACTATTTATAGTTTAGTAGGTAATAGCCCCTAGTAGAAATGTTTGGTCTTATTTTATTACATCCCTACCTGAATGATCAAGCTAAGGAGAAAATAAAATAAATAAATAAACCTCAAGCCTTCTAAAATAGAACAAATGCTAATTAGTGAGTATGCGGAAGAGGGAGTAAGTGGACATCATTAATCCTAGAAATCGATTGGTTGCACATTAATAAGTGGATTATGATTTATTTATTTTTATTTTTAGTTTTTAAAAATATAATGGTTTATTATTAAAATTAGTGGAAGATTGAATACATTCCTATAGTATTCTTGTGTGCCCATTCACTACAACATGTGCCAATCATTTAGTTGCATCCATGCATTATCTTCTATTTAGGCTTGAAACTATGCTATAACAAAATTTCTATCTTTTCCAAAGCCATGATTTTGCCTTCGTAATCCAATTTCATTATCTCAACATCCTTAACATATTTTTGAATAGAAGCAACTAGATTTATAGCCTCATTTTCATCCCAATGGAGCTCCCTATTCTCCTATCTATTGGAAATAGAACATAGATTGAGGTTTATATTCTTGATCTCAAGGAGCAACAACTTATTCATACAAAAGTAATCCATAGCCACATTCCTCACAATACCTAAAAGATCATTGGAACTAAACTACTCCAAATTCAGAAGGGGGAATTAACATTCAAATCCCAGGGAAAAGAGCTTCTACCCACATAGTTAATATAAGGCATACAATTCCCTAAATCACTATGAATATAAGGGTCTATAACCTCCTTCCTGGATTAAATAGAGGACATCCTCTTCTCTTTCACATTTTTATTTCTGACCTTAGGGCCCTTCTCTTCCCTAAATAAAGAGACTTTATTTGAATCCGCATCTATGCTTTACTCATCTCCTTTTGAGTAAGACCTATCAGACCCCTCGTCCTCAAAGTTTATGGAATCCTCAGGTGAAGAAGGGAGAACCAAATGAAAAGGGTAGAGACTTAGAATACTAAAAAACAAGAAACATAAGCCACTCATGAAGAACAAGACTTGTAGGGTTCTTTCTATGATCCTTAATACTAGCATCTAACAAGGACCAAATATACTAAGAGAAATAAATTATACTCTTATTCCTAAAATGGTTAAGAAGGAAAATGTGGTGAGCATACATGCTAGTGAAACAACCATCTAGAGAGAAGTATTGAATTAATACCTTAAGGACCATCACCTAGATTGATTTGATAGAGCTAGTTTCATACCTTCCTTATGAACTCTTCACTAGTCTATTCTTCTCCTTTCCTTTAAAAAAAATTCTGAGTACCATCTTTATAAAGATTCTTGTCTTTGAAAAATTTAACTTCATCCATTGCCAAGCCAGTCACTTCATCTATGACATTCTTCATAATAAAATTTTTGACCCAATAAAGTAGTATTGCCATTCTCCCAACCTCTCACAAATAGGGCATTGGTCATTGGGTTGAAACCATGGAGTCTTTCCAAAAAGGCTATAACACCCCAATTATCAAGGATTATCCAAGTGGTCTCATTCTTCTTGAGTTCATCATAATTTATGGGTTCCAATCACTTCTTGATGCTGCCCATAGCTCTAGTTGTGCTCAAAACCTCTGCAACCTATAGACAGTAGCACACAATCACAAGACCCAAGCATAAAATAATCCAGAAAGCATGTAAATTACTCTTTAAACCATTACTAATCTCTTTTAGTATCTTCTTCCTCATCATCATTAAATACTCCTTTAACTTGGAATTTAAAATTCATACCCAACAATATTAAGTAATCCTAGTAGTGTGTGCATTTAGTCTATCATAGGCTACCAGTTGGTCAATGTCCTTTGGAGTATTTCTCTAGGAGCACCGTATCTTTTAAATATTTTTGCATACAAAAATATAGCTAGCTTTGTATCTTGGACAGCCCTTAGGCCTTTAACTTCCATCAACTTGGTAGGGTAATCAATACAAACTAGTATGTAAGACTTGGTGTTTGGTGTAGGCTCTATTAGACCGATAAAATTAAGGCCCCATATATCAAATGGTGTAATCATTGTAGCTAAGGTTTTAAAAGAAACTCATTAAATATTTTTGGTCTACCCATCCTAACAATGGTCACATCTTCTAGTATATTGAGCTACATCTTTATATATTGTGCTCTAATAATAACATGTGTTTAGGATTTTCTCAATTGTTGTCTTAACTATAAAATTTCCACCACAAGGCTCACCATGAAAAGCCTTAAGTATACCAAATACTTCATCCAATATAATACATTTATGCATAACATCATTAGGACCTATGTAAAAGAAATAACTAGGTATACATGAATATATGGAAATTTATGTTCAACCAGCTGATACTTTTGTCTTGGTGATAAGTGTGGGGGTGTTTTTTTTGTAACTAGATAGTTAGCTATGTCTACATACCAAGGTGTAGTCATTGTTTGTGCAAATAAATATTCATCGAGAAAAGAATCATCCACAACTAGATCCTTTGTTGAATTTTCTAATTTAGATAGGAAGTTAATCACCACATTGGCTTTACCTATCTTGTCAACAATAACTTAATATCAAATTTCAAGAGTAATAATAGCCATATAAAAAGCCTACCACTAACCACTAGCTTATTCATCAAATAATGAATTATTGCATGGTTACTAAGAATAAAAATAGAGTAACCAATAATAATACTTGTCTAACTAATAATATTACTTATCTAAACTTGTTTATTATATATATGGAGACTAACATCTCCTTCTTAGACATTGTATAATTGAGCTTGGTCACCTATAAATTATTACTAATATATTAAACGACATGCTCCAAGTTGCCTTCCTTTTGTCATTAAAAAATGCAATAGAAAAACCAAAGGCATCAATATGAATATGAAAAATGAATTTTTCAATTAGGTCCTCTTATAATAGAGGCTTGCATGTGGTGTTTAATGCTTCAAAATATTGTTGATGGGTTATTGTCCAATCAAATTCCACATCCGTTGTTAGTAGTACAAATAGATGGGCATTAATCTTAGTGAAATCTCTGGTAAATCTCTTGCAATACCTTGCATGGAAAGAATAAAAAAAAAATGTTACATATTTTTTATTTTATGGTACTAGTAGATTGATATTAGTTGGGTCTACATGAATTCCAGCATATGAGACAAAATGGCCTAAGACAACTCCTCCTTCCACCATCATGAAGCATCTCGTATAGCTACGGAAAATGTTATGATGCTATAAAATGTGTTACCTTGGTGAGTTGTCAAGGAGATGAAGAAATAGAGTTCACCATCAAATTTTGAGATTAATGACCAGTTAGGTCAGTTTCTTGTAGCTTGCAAGAAGGAAAATGGACTTTTAACATCAAATCTACTAGTGGGTGATGTCTCTTGTGAGGGAGCAAGCCCCAAAATTTCTCTAATACCACTTTGTAGGATTAAAAATCACTCAAGACACAAACAAAGAAATATTATTTATCCAAATGATTACATTATGCATAAATATAGAGGTCTTATCTTTTTCTCTACATATACAATATAGTAAAATAATATTGTATAAAGGTTGCAACATCTCACCAATAAATAAAACTTTTGAAACAAGTAGCTGAAAAAACCAAAAAAATAGGAATTTTTTTTTTTAAAAAGATATAAAATATAAAATAGAGATATGATCTCTGAGTCAACCCGATCTCCATATCCTGCACAACATTCTAATATTTCCTTCTTTCTATCTTTTCTTATTTTGATGTGCACTCATCATCACTTAGCCAACAAGTTATATGTGGTTCTTTTGCTCCCTACAAACTACTCATAGAAATTTTACATCTTTATGTCTAGAATGACTTGTAGTGATATGGTTTCCTTGGTCTATCTATTCTTGGATGTGCTCTTGCCATGGCTAACATTGCAAGAGAAGGTACCTATTGTTCTACATTTATGATGGTGTATATTTTCTTAGCAATGTTTAAAATTTATAAGCTATTATGTATTATGGTCTTCAATTTTCTTTTCGAATTGCATCTACCATTTATATTTTTTATCCATTTAGTATACAAATTTTTTCTCTTAAATAATATTCTATTACATTTGTAATTGTAGCATTGTAAATTGTACACCCTTTATTAGTGTGTCCAATTTCACACTCTCCTAGCACCTATTTTAGTATTTCCCTTTCCTCTATGCATTATAAGACCTTTATTTAATTAAATATTAGGGGTCTTATTTTACTTTATTACATCATCACACTCCTACTTGGGCCCTTAAGTCTAGGTGTGCCCTTAATCATTTTATCATGATTTTTCCTTAATTTTTCCCTAATTTCAACTCCCAAAGCATATTTCACATATTTAAGCACCTTGAACTATTTCACTAAGCTAGGATTGACTTTGTAATCATGATACCTTACATCCCTAAAAGTTTGGGAAAAATCTATTGGACCATGGTGTGACACCATGGTCCCGACTTCTTCTCCTTGAATTTCAAGATCATATTTTGGCAATGTTTATAATGTTTTAAATTCCCTATATAAGGCATCCTTCTCAACTCATTTTGAAGCTAAAACTCTAAGCATCATAAGTATTCAACCTAAAGCATTCAAGTTTTCAAGCATTCATCATCAAGTATTTCTAGAGATCTTGAAGGTTGCATATTCTTCATTCAACTATTATGGAAAAAATTACATAATTCATATGCAAGCCTGTGTGTGTGATTGGGGTTTTCTCATGTCTATGAAATTTCATACAACATATGTCATTACATTCAAGAAGCAAAGCATCATTTTCAACAATTGTAGTTATGAGCTATATCTTTCCATTATTTATTTTAGTATTTGCAACATTCCATTCAAGTTTAATTCCTAAATTGGTGTCTAACTTAGGAAAACCCTTATTCCAAACCTATTTTCCCTTCTTTTAGTGTGGAGGAAATAGGTACAAAGTTGCAATATTTAGGATAAGCATTATTTACAGTGAAGAATCAATCCCCTTTTAGAGTGTGAAAAGTTTGGAGGGCCAGGGCGATCGAAACCATGGTCCTGAGATTTTGGGACTTATTTCGAGGAGAAGATCCAAATATACTTACATTTCTTAGATCCAGCTTCATGGCTCAACTCGATGACTATATCTCATGGTTTTTGCATTTTTACCTTCAATTCAACATATTTACCCTAATTTCAACATCATCAATAATTTAATTCAACTTAAGGGAAAGAAGAGACACATTCAAGACCCCTTAGAATTTGATCAAAATCTAGATCTACTAGGTTTAGATCTATCAAAATCCTATATTTCCCCAATGTAGTGGACCCTAAGAAAAATAAGAGGTTTTACTACATCCAATGGTGAAAACCCTAATTTTCACCATTACATTTTGGTGAACCTAACTCTTTACACCTTTATGTTTTATTTATGTTCTCAAATCTAAGCGTTTATGCAATTTAAAATTCAAATTTACATTGACAAGTTCAATTTTCAATTGAATTTCAAAAAAAAAAAAAAAGAGGTTAAATTCATAAAAACCCTAATTTTTAATTCTAAAATTGAGCTTGTGAATTATATTATTTGAATTAATTGAATCAGATCTAATTTGTGAACATTCTAAATTTTAATCTTGCACTCATAGATCTTATTTTAATCAAATTACATAAATTTAGAGGTTTAAATCATAAAAACCCTAATTTATTTTGGTTAATTTTTGGTGGGTTGCATAAGTTTTTTAATTATAATTTTTATGACATGTTATGTTCAGATTTAGATGAATCCAGTTATTATTTATGTACTTGCATTTGTGAAAACATCATAAAATTTGTACATTTGCATATGTTACCATTTGAAAAAATCAAATTATTGTTATGATGCATTTATTTCATAGATGTGACAATGGATTAGCCTCCCTCGTTTCACTATATTGGTCTCCTAAGGGCTCTCATACTCATGTGGACATTGTAGATTTAAAAGGAATGATTAACACTTATTTCAAACCTCTCCCTTCTAAGGATAAAGAATATTTGAAGAATAATTTTGATATTTCTCCAAATATGTGCCTCTCCCATGAGAGTATCTTAGAGGAAGAGGGGGATATCATAAAAAAAATTGTTAATGCTACCGTATCTTCCATTTATGGTACCTCTCCTAGAGAAATAGTGTTGATGGACAATGAGTTATTGTCACTAAAATTTGGTATTACCAATGAGGGTACAATGGTGCAAGAAGGGGTTATGAACACTACTTTCAAAGATCTCCTTCCTAAGCATGAACTTTTGAAGAATGATTTTCATCTTCCACCTAATAAATATGTCCCCCATAAAGAAAATTTTGTACAAATGGATGATATTGTCAGTACCTTTCCTATTGATAGCATACCCTCTTATCAAATCAATGAATTTACCACTAGAGATGAAGCATTAATGAGTTACGTTTATCCTTCTCCTAAAGCTTGTATTACCCATAAAGATGCCTTGGAAAAAGAAGAAATAAATTATTAGCAATTTCCTTGATGTTGTCCCTTCTCAAGATATATCCTTAGAGAGAAAAGAACCTTATCAATTCAATATCATGCATGCTTCTACTTATGAGAAGCCTAGACCTAAAACACCTCCTAATATCCTACAAGCTGCAAAATGTAATAACCTAAAAAATGGTCATCTAAACCATGGGCCCCTAGTCTCGACAACATCACCAAGATCCTAGACAAAGGCAATTAAAATTAATCTTGAGCACACAATGAATTCTTAAATCACCTATGTCACATGGCAAATTAATCAACCAATATTAATTAAATATTTATTTAATTAATTGATCATTTCAAGTAAATCATTTTTAAACAATTAAACCTATTTATTTTATTAACTATCCTAGCATATTTAATTAAATAAATCAATTTTCCATTAAATCATCAAAAAAGGAATTAATTGGGGGAAAAAAAGAATTAAAATTTGAGAAAAGAAATCAATTGGAGATAATCTTGAAAAAAAATTAAAAATTGATAAATAATCTCAGAAAAGCAATTAAAACAATTAAATCTTAAAAATGAATAAAATAGAGAATAAATCAGTTTTTTTCTGATTTTATCTTAATTTTAGTTCAATTTCCTTTACAATTGAGAAAAGTAGCGAATCATATCAATTCACCTAGATTGTGCTTCCTCTTGGGAAATCTTGATTGCTCATCATCATTTGATCTCAGTTGTTGGTTTCTTTCTAAATTTTCTATAAATTCGAGCTCTCATCTCTCATTCAAGGACCCTGGAGAATATATTGTTATTATGTTGTTTTTTCTCTAGATTGAGATTTTGCATTAAGATATTACATATTAATCATTGCATATTTATTAAATCATCTAGCTCAATATTGCTTAAATCATGTTAGATTAATCATGCATATCTAGCTTAAATCTTGCCTTCATCTAGCTTAAATATTGCATCCATTTAGCTCAAATTCATGCTCATATATATTAAATCCTTCGTTTAGGTGTCGTCTAGTCACTAGTGTTGCATATGAAGTCTGAGAGCAAGACTAAACTCGCATCTACTAGAAGGCAATAGGTCACTTTGTAATGGTTTATTATTGATTGATTATTGATTTACTAACCATGCATCTAATGACTTAATTGAAGCATTGTGTATTCAGATACATATATAGATACAGGTCCACGTTTCACACACACATTTTTGGCACCCACCGTGGGGATCGGAATTCAATCCTTTGGCCTCAAAATCACTTTTTTATCTTTTAGGTCTCATCCATACAGTCTCTGCTAAATATCATACGAGTCTACTTTCTTCATCGTACGACATTTTGTCAAGCCTGCATTTTATCGTGCGAATCAGAAAAGGAGCTCATACGAGTTTCTGCTCTGATTATTTGACTGTATGTTTTGTCATTCGAGCCTATGAGAATACTCGTATGGGAAGGTATACTGTGTCATATAGATTTTTTTGTTATCATTTCAAAAATAGTGTACTTTTCAGGGTTTTTTGTGAATTAAATTTGGATTTTACTAACATTGATGCTAACCCTAGTTTGTCTTCTGTTTGCCTGAGATTTTTATAGCCTAACAGATTTTCTATAGAACACTTGTGAAACAATTTATCAATAGAACATACGCCTGTAAAAGAATCAAAAGTGAAATGACTACTGATATATTGATTTTGCAGGTTGCCTAAGTAGAATCAATTAAACATCATGTATTCTTTAAAGTTCATTTATTTTATGCACTTAAATTGCTATCTAGTTAAAGAACAAATCTATCTTTTGTGTTTTCATAAAAATTTGAGAGGTAGGAGAGTATTCTCTTGTCTTTTATAGAAAATTAGAAATCTAGACCCTCAAAGCTTTTTATAAATTTGAGATTTGTGTACCTTTAGTGGGTCTATCAGAGTGGGAAAAAGTAATCACCCTATGAGAATGACCTAAGTGAGTACAATTGGACCTAAGCATTCCAACTCACTATAATAAATAGGCCTCTAGTGATTAAAGTCTTAGAGGACGAAATTATTTGAGTTTTCTCTTTGAGATCTCTCATATCGAGCATTTTGTAGGGCCTCGTGGTCTCAATCACGTTTACATGACTACAACTTGTTTTGGTACCCTGTCGGGCTATAGGCCTCAATCATGCTTACGAAACTTCAAGGGGTAATTTCAAACAAAATTCCTAACTAAGAACTATAAGATAGAAGCTACCCCATTCACCTCTGAAAGGGGGATAATCTTTATGCAAGAAAGATACTAACTCTCTGAAGATGCTTGCCATATCGTGCCCCCATTAGCATTTAGAGTCAGCTAATACAATGTTGAGAATCCATTGCATGAGACTCAACGATCGTATTTTGATTAGCTATTAGGTGTATACCTAAGTTAGCAAGAAAAGGTTTTCTTCTCTTACTCATCCTTGAAACTAAAACTAAAATACTGAAAGTGGAGAAAACAAATCAACAAATCAGTCATAAACTTTGTCCGTATCCAAAACTGGTCTCTATCAGTCATCAAAACATCAATTTGTGTCCAAAAAACTAATCTTCATCAGTTGTTAAAGAAAAAAACTCTACCTGTCAAAATTTAGTCTCTATCCGATTCTCTATCATATGAGTCTATTGAATTGTCGTCCTGCTACATAGCTCTTGTCATACGAGTCCTCATTAATCTGAACAGTTTGTCATCTGGCTCTGTAAAACCTATCATATGAATCTAAAAAACTATCATCTGGTCTCTAACAGTTTTTCGTACGAATATATATCATAGCCAATATATTATCGTCTGGATTCTTCCCAACTATCGTACGAAATCATGCAGCAACTCGTACCAAAAAACTATATTCATCATGCAAGAACTGCTAAATTATCGTCTGGGTCTCAAAACTCTATCATATGAATCCCTGACCTTGTCAGTCAAAACAATAAAAAATGCCCAAATCAGTTTACAACAAGCATAAAATTGGTTATCATAATTTTGAGCATAAACAATCTTGATAGTGTACCCTTGTTGTTGCATTGCACGATTTTGTCGATCATCTTCTAGCTAGTTCAATCAAGACCTTATCAAACTTAAGTTAACTTAGATAACCTCTTACACAAGATAGATCATTCCTGAAACCATATCAAATCTCAGTTACTTCTCTCAATCACTACGTTAAACGAACAACTAGCTTCAATTTGATCTTGACTTCTACAACACATCTAGCTCTCGGTCCCATCGGTTGTAAATGCATGTTCAAACCAAAATTTCTCACAAGAAAGAAGAAAAAGGTAAAGGAGCATCCTTTTCATCAAACAACAATTTATTCTTTGTAGAAGAACTCATCCCAAATTAACCTTCATCATCACAAATACCACTTTTTAATCAACCAATCTTTGATCAGCCCCTATCTCCCACCATGTCTGGAGAAAGGAAAGAAAGACAAGCTACTAAATGAGATACTTATGACAACCTCAGCAACCATTCTAATGATACTAATTCCTCATCAGATGAATTTGTAGCCTCTGAATCTACATAAACTATTATTAATAAATGTCTAAATGATAAGTATTTTTGGAAAAATGATGAAGATCATCATGTCTAGAGAAAAGGAAGAACATTTTATAGAGCTAGCAAAGCAAGGCACTAAACTCCCTATAAATTATGAAAATGAAACCCTCATCACCTAAAAAGAAGAGACACCTTTAGTGTAGGTAAATAAACAATTACAAGTGTTACAAACAAAGATCACAGAACTGAAAAACAATGATAAAATGTCAAAACATTATTCTTTGGACACGATATGCCCATTCCATTTGACAAAAACCTTTACATGCATCCATTCCCTTCAAGAGTGGAGATTCCCATGTTTGAAAAATATGATGGGAATGTAGATCGTCAAGACCATGTCAGAGAATTTTGTGCTTCATGTATAGAATTCATGCATGAACAAACATACCTTATGTGCCTCTTCCTGCGAAGTATAGGAGGACAAGCTATGGAATGGTTTTCAAGCCTACCTATGGGAATCAAAACTTTTGAGGAATTAATCTGATTGTTTTTACAATAATAGTCCTCTAACATTCATCATCCAGTCACCATGATTGAGCTTTGCAACACTAAATAGAAAACAGGAGAACCTTTTCTCACCTTTCTTCAATGTTGGAGAAAGATGTTCTCTAGATATTCACAGCCTATTCTAGATTCTGAGAAGATGGATATCTTCATCGATAACCTGATCCCTAAATTGAAATATTATATCCAAAGACAAGTATATCCTTCATTCAACAAACTCGTAGATAGTGCCATCAGAATGGAACATGTGCTCATATAGAAAGGAGATATATCACTTTGGAAAGAAACATCACAAGGTTCTAGCTCTAAAGAAAAGAGCAATTACTGGAAATATGACAAATGTAACAACAAAAATATTGTTAATGATGGAGTGGAAACACTGTTTAGGAAAAATCAAAATCCACAATATTTAACCTGACCAGTAGCATACAAGCACTCAAAGCGGCTGAAACTGCAGTAGAAAATCCTCCAAAAAAATCAAAAGAATGGTTTAAAGAGAAACGTTGGATATCAAAGCCTAAGCATTATTTTACTCCTCTAGATGAATCATATGAATCATCTTCTAAAACTTTATTGGCAAATGACCTGATAACATTGCTAGATAATTCTAGACCATATGATCTAGAAGTTAAACCCAAATGGTGGAGAGAAAATGAATACTATGAATACCATTGAACAAGGGTCATACCACAAAAAACTGCATGAAGCTCAGACATGAAATTCAATATCTCATCAACGTTGGAAAAATCATTGTTGGAAATCACATGACTAATGCTAATCACAAGGCTTTTAAAGATCCCTTACTTGCTTGTGAACAAAGTGATTCCTCAAAATCCAAGGGAGGTGCTAAAGTCAATTACACATACATTAACAATGACAACATGATCAACATGATTGAATCTTCCCAACCTGAATATTGCAATGTGATCATAATCAAAGATAAACAAAATCAAGCATAAACTACCAATGTTGTGACCCGTGCTCAAAAGAAGGTTACTCTCCAAGGAGCTAGTTCTTCAACTTCTGCTCAAACAACATCAATCTACCAATTTCTTTAAATAGACAAACAGATACAATCACAACAAAATTTAAGAAGCTGGTTTCATCATCCTCTCTCGGTTATAGCATCGTCAAACAATTAAAAATAACTAACGCTCAAATATCTATTTTACAACTACTTAAGATCTCTTCTGCTCATAGAGAGATCCTAGATAAATTTTTTCTCACTACTAATGTTCGTAAAGATTTAGATGTAGAGAAGTTTCAATCTATGGTGGGTCACCTGACTTCACCTTATTACCTCACTTTCTCTGAGAAGATGATAACTCACTAAAACACCTCTATAACCAGCCATTACACACTGACGCTATTAGCCATAAACATTGAGTTAAACATGTTTTGATAGATGGAGGTACTGGGTTGAATATTTGTACCTACAATCTACTGACACGGCTAGGATTTTCTGAAAATGTCATTGATCCAACAAAGAAATTAATGATCAAATCTTATGATGAAGAAGAAAGAACCTCTAAAGGTCTGGTACTATTACCAATTAGGGTAGGACCTGTATACAGGGATGTTATTTTTTAGGTCCTTGACCTTCCTCTTTCATACAACATCTTACTGGGCAGGCCATGGATTCACAAAATGAAAGCAGTACCATCTAGATATCATCAGTGCTTGAAATTTCCTTACAACAGAGTTGAAGTCAGTGTTCCTATTGATACAAGCTATACTTGGAATGCATTAACATAGAGTGTTGATGCTTTTGTTCCACATAATAGAGAAGCCTCTATAGCTGAAAGTTCAGAAAACTTTGGTGAAAGATTTAGAGAAGAAATTAAAAATCACAAATACTAGCATGGATGGATACAAAATAGAACCTGTACTCCCACTAATGTCTCTTCCTCCAACACCAAGATAGTTGGGAAAACCATTTGAGGTTATGAAGCCATAGAGTTCAACTCCAAATTTCATTTATGATGGTCTCTTTATATAGTCTTCTACTTCCCTTGCAGATGAAATATAAGAGAATGTTGTTCTCAAATAGCTTTTCAAAGAAGATAGTACAAAAAAAGAAATACGACATTGTGAAATTTCCTCGATAGAATATGGTCCAGGCTATAGGATGCTTCAACGCATGGGATATTCAGGTACTATTCCTCTAGGAAAGCATCAAGAAGGTATTGTTGAACCTATTCAGCTACAAACTCAGTCCGCAAATGATAAAGCTAGACTCGGGTACAATCCAAGGAAGTCATCAGATCAAAGACATACTTCTCACCATCAACCTAAGTGGATGAATAAGGTACTACCTTCAACATCATAGTAAATAAATACTCAGCAAACTCAGGAAGAGTATGATGATGAACAAGAAGAATTGGCAACCCAGAGAGAGGAAGCAGATGGTAATCAAGTTCCAATTGTATCATCTATAACACTACAAGAAGTAGAAGTCCCAGAGGATATGAGATAAGAGGTAGAAAGAATCAGAGAATTGTTAGCACCCTTGAACATTTCGGTCACATATACTGGTAGACAACAAGTAGATGATTCAGAAACTTATTCAAATGAGTATGAATGGGGTCCTAATCATCTCTTAGATACATCTAGTATAGAAACACCTAAATAATCTAGTGATATCATATATGACGCACAAGAGCTGATATGCTTAAAACTGCAAAAGGAAATATAGGAAATTAGACTAAAAAGACAAGAAGACTATTAACAATAGCCGAAAGAAGGAAGAGCACAAGAAAATTCTCCCTCTAATAAGATAAAGAAAATAAGATATGGACCTAAAGAAGAAGAATGAGAAGCAATAAAAGTAGGACCAGTCATCGGTCCAGAGGAAGCTGAATGGAAAAGATGACAAGGATTAACAGGAACCATCAAGGTTATGTCAACAGGTATGTCAAATACAAGTTATCAATGAACCAAATCACGAAGGGACTTGCAACATCAAATATGTAGGTATTGATACTATACATAGATTTACTAAATCACTTGAAGAAGAGTCAGAAACTTCATCTTATGACTTTGATAACTCTGACAGAAGCTCTACTTATAACAATAACTATTCGACAGCATATTATGACTACTCCATCATGAATGTTGAGATGCTTCCTACTAACTTTGTTATTGTCACACCACAATATGTAGTCTAGTCTAAAGTAGGGGATGATGTTAGGAGTAGGTCGGTTGGGTTAGGTCCACTAAATATTAACATATACTTTTATAATCGTGTTGTAACTCCTTTTGGTCTTGAGACACCTATGCAAGGTAGTTTTCTGGAACTTGATTTGTTGGTTCAAATTTATGATGATAATATCGTGAACTCCCTTGAACCTGTTCAAACTTTATCCTTGATACATCCTGAATTGATTGACTATACTATTTACAACCAACCTTCGAATATACCTACCTTCACCAATGACTACATGTTAGCCTACTATCTTAATGCAGTTGAACGAATGAACTCTTCCACTAGTGAGAAAAGTCAGAACATGATTGAGACAGACATCAAGTATCTCAATCACAAAAATCAAAAAAAGAAAAATAAAAGTTATGATGATGAAAACTACACTATGGCAGTGTCAGAACAAAGAAAAGTAAAAATAAAGGATGTACCTAAGGGTGAAAACCTCTCTGAGGAACCTGAGGGTGAGATACTTGATATGCTGCCAAGTCACTTCCAAGAAAGGTCTTCAATATTGATTGAACCAACTCAACTAGCCAATATTGGAAGTCAAGAGATGCCATATATCATTCATTTAGCTCAATCACTATCAATAGAATAGTTAAAAGATTTCAGAAACCTCTTTTCAGAAAAGAAGATCAACTTTGCATGGACATACAACTATATGCCAGGACTAGATCTTGATCTCATCATGCATCATCTCTCTATTACATCAGGAGTTAAACTAGTCAAGCAAAAAATCTGTAAGATGCATCCTCATGTGGCATTGCTAGTCAAATATGAGCTAGAAAAATTGCTAAAAGCTAGATTTATCAGACTATAGTCTATGCAGAATGGATATCAAACATAGTACCTGTATCAAAGGAAAACAAATCTATTAGGGTTTGCACAGACTTTAGGGATCTCAGCGAAGAATCTCCAAAATATGATTTTCTATTGCCCCATTGATATGATAGTAGATATGGTTGTTGGATATGAGATGTACTCATTAATGGATGGATTCTCTGGTTATAATTAGATCAAGATAGCTCCTGAGGGTCAAGCAAAGGTAGCCTTTACATGTGCATGGGGAACCTCTTGCTAGAATGTCATGCCATTTGGACTAAAGAATGCAAGAGTGACTTACCAAAGAGCAGTAATCACTATTTTCCATGGTATGATGCACAAAAACATGGAAGATTATGTTGATGACATCCTAGTAAAAACTATGAAGAGATCCACACATATCCAAGAACTAGGTCTCATACTGGATAGAATGGAAAGATTTAAGCTCTGGCTAAATCCTAAAAAGTGTGCATTTGGAGTAACATTAGGGAAATTGCTTGATTACATAATTTCAAAAAATGGAATTGAGGTTGATCCTGAAAAGGTCCAATCCATAATGGAAATGCCTTCACCCAAAAATATCAGTCAAATGAGAAGTTTACAAGGATGTCTCCAATCAATAAGGTGCTTTATATCTCAGCTAGCAGACAAAGCTCAACCCTTCACAAAGGTATTAAGGAAAGGTGTCCAATACAGCTGGGATGAATATTGTGAACAACTTCTAAAACAAATCAAAGATTATCTTTCTAATTCACCCATATTGATGCCACCAATTCAAGGAAAACCATTGATTCTATGCATATCATCTATGGATACATCACTCGAGGTACTTTTGGCACAACAAGATGGAAATAAAAAAGAAAGAGCTATATATTATATTAGCAGAACCTTGGTATCTTATGAAATGAACTATACTATCATAGAAAAGGCTTGTTTGGCACTAGTCTTTGCATCACAAAAATTAAGACACTACATGTTATCCCATTCTATTAAGTTGGTGTCTAAGATTGATCCACTCAAATATCTTCTCAACAAAGAAACACTTATAGGAAGATTGGCTAAATGGGTCATGGTTCTTATGGAATTTGATATTGAATATGTAGAACATAAAGCCATCAAAGGATAGGTTATTGCAGATCAACTTGTTGATGCTCCACTTGAAGACAAACAACCTTTTCATATAGAATTTATGGATGAATCAATCATGCACCTTACTCAATGATCATGCAAGATGTTCTTTGATGGGTCTTTCACTCAACATGGTTCTGGTGCTAGAATACTTTTTATTACTCCTCAAAAATATTCAATCCCAAAAGCTTACAAGATTCTCTTCCCTTGCACAAACAACATTACAGAATATGAAGATTTGGTAAATGGGATCAAAGGTAAATGGGATCAAACTGGCCATCGAATGGAAGATTGTTGAATTACACATCTATGGAGATTCCCAACTCATCATCAACCAAATTAATGATATATATCAGACTAGAGATGATAAATGGTTGCCTTATAAGAGAATGGTGGATGATCTAAATAAATATTTTACCTTTGTATTATTTTAACAAATCCCCAGATCAACAAATAGAGTAGTGGATGCAATGGCCACCTTGGCGTCTATACCACAACTACAAGAATCTAAATTTTTGCTTTGAATTCTTGATGGAAGAGTTACATTATCATGCCTATAATTCTCCTGAGTCCTAGATGGTTTGTTCTATTATTGGACATGACTCATCTCACTACAACCACATTTACGCTTACCTGCATGACCAAGTTATCCCTGCGAATCTTTCCCGTAATGAGAAAAGGAACCTAATACGACATGCTTCATGAAACTTTATCATTGCTAATGATCTATCTAGGCAAGGTTTGGATAGTACTTTTCTTAGGTCTAGAAATTCAAGAGTCCCAACATGCATTATCCAAGGTTCATGAAGGTGTTTGTGCATCCCATTCGAACAGTCTAACTTTAGCGCGAAAACTACTAGACGTTGGCTACTACTGGCTATACATAGAGAAAGAGGCTATAAATTTACCAAACTTGTGAGAAGTGTCAACTTCATGGGAACCTTATACACGCTCAAGCAAGGGATATCATACCCTTTGTTACACATTGGCCCTTTCAACAATGGGTGTTCGATCTTATTGGCCAAATATATCCATCATCATCTAACGAACATAAGTTTATTATAACTACAACTGAGTACTTCAATAAGTGGGTAGAAGCGGTTCCGCTCATTCAAAAAATTGGTTAACAAGTAGCTTTGTTCATCCTTATATCATTTGCAGGTATGGTATACCTTCATCCATTGTGACTGACAATGGAGGGCAGTTCAAGAACAAAGATCTAGATGAACTCTGTGAAAAATTCAAAATTAAATAGCACCGGTTATCCAGATACTAACCTCAAGGTAATGGAAAAGATTAAGCATCTAACAAGAAACTATTGACTATCTTACACAGAACAGTAAATAAATCTGGAAAGCATTGGCATCTACAACTCAATCCTACCCTGTGGGCTTATAGAACAAGTATTAGAACACCTACTAGGGCTACACCTTTTTCTTTGGTGTATGGGTTTGAAGCAGTCTTACCTATTGAGGTAGAGATACCATATTTAAGAGTTTCTTTGCAAGGTCTTGTTATTGATGAAGACTACAGAATATCTAGATTGCAAGAACTCAAGTTCTTGGATGAACATCGATAGGTGGCGTTTGATCATCTAAAAGCATATCAAAAGAGAATATCTAGAGGTTATAACAAAAAGGTTTGACAATGAGAATTTCAGGTTGGTGACCTTGTTTTGAGAGAAAATTCGAAGAATCAACAATTTAGAGACAACAAAGGGAAGTTTGAACCCAACTGGCTGGGTCCCTACATCATTACTGTAGTCTTTGGCTCTACTGCTTATCACCTCTCAACATCAGAAGGAGAACAACTTTGTGAACTGATCAACACCATCCACTTGAAGAAATTATTCACTTAGTATTCTCTGCTCCAGCAACCTGTACAGCTAAAATGTCTTGAAGAAATCCTAAAAATCATAAAATGTCCTAGAAAAAATAAAAAAAGAAAAAAAAATAGAGGAAAAAGGATCTTTGCCAAGCAAGTGAAAACCTGGTAAACAGGCACCTCTTGTACTCAAGATCTCCATCTTTCAATGCTATGTAGGCCTTTCCCATTTCATTCCTGCTTTCTTGCATCTTTGCTTTCACTTGTACATATCTTTTAGTCACTTTTGTGACATGCTTGTTTTTTTGGAACCCTCATGGCTTGAAACTGATCAATGTCCTTGTCTTAGGGTAATTGACTGAGCAATTTACATCTCCTAAGAAGTATCAATCAAGTCATCTTTCAATCAGTGGTACCTGGTCATCCACTCTGAGTCAGTCACATGTCTCCTAACTATTGAAGAGTTTAATCATTGAGTACACAAGTAAAACAAGACTACTGAAAATAATCACTAAACTATTTGAGATATGCATGAAATTTTCTTTGTGTGAAGTCTATCTTGACTAAGAGGAGCAAGGATTGGGGGCATAATACTTTTCTTTTTTTTTTGTTTGTAGGAATGAATCCAATGATCTTGAAACATCTAAATAAACTGGGTGTCTATGATAAGTGCCTTCACATAGAGGTGAAATCGCCACACATACCTTGACTCCGCTTATTTGTATGCTATAGGGAGGTTGGAGTCATTTATTTGTCTGTTTGAGGGAATTTCTTTAATGTTCAATTTGGAAGCATGCATAATTTGTCCAAGGATATGAACAAACAAAGGGTCATTGCAGACAAGATAGTTAATATTGCATATAAAAATAAAGGAACTCTATTCTGCTTATCATGTTTGTAAAATGCTCAATGATAAAAATTAAGCACTCCAAATCCAATGACTAGATTTAGGTTGCATTCATTCTAAATTTTGTGCATTTCGAGTGATTTTGGCATAATAACAATGATATCTTTATCTTTTGAATGAGAGTTTGAAGCATCATCATTTCTTAGCTAAGTGGTCTCTTTTTCATCATCATTTCTCCAATCGAGTACTTTTGTATTGAGATGTTAGCTGTATACATGACCATCTTATATAGATCCATACATTTCTTCATTACTTATTTGCATTCATATTATTACATGAAGAAAACTAAACATTTACATTACTCATTACTCATTTTCATCATTTATTTGCATATGAAAAAGAAACAAAAATAAACATCCATACACATCTCCAATGCATACATCCATACTGAAAAATATGCATACATATAGAATAAAGCATATAGAGAGACATTTCATAATCAATCAACATAAGTATGATGAACTCAAATTAAGATCTTGTAAATATTATCATAAAATTCTCATAGTACAAATGATATCAACTATCTTATACAATGTCTCATCAGAGCAAGCATCAAATAAGGCACAAAAAATGGGATATATAAAAAAATCTAAGAGATGTAACAACCTATCTCTCTATCTCTCCCTCATTGCCAGATGGTGGAGGAGGTGGTGCTGGCTGATTGACGTCCTATCTGGGTTCTTGAGCTCCCTTAAATCGAGCCATATACTATGAATAAGGAACAACCTACTGTGCCAATAGGACTTCTACGCTATATGTGGCAACATTATAGGCTAGCCGACTGGTCTGATGCAAAACCTCTCACTGGAGAGTATCCTACTTTGCTCTGACCTCTGCAAGCTATTGATCATGCTTTGCTCTGATCTCAGCAAGATGTTGATCATGCTCTGCTCTGACCTCTACAAGCTATCGGTCCCTCTCTACAAGCTATGTCTGCATCACTATCAACTATGAATGTAAATCTCCCAATATAGCCCTCAGAGACTATGTTGCATCCATTGCCCCCTGCTCTCTCCTGCCCCCTTTGACTCCTCCTACAACACCCTCCTCTCTTATAGTCTCTCTACCTCCCTTCTCATCTCTCCACTATCTCACCTACCGAGGAGCTAGTCTCTCCTCCTCCCTCTCCACCCTCCGTCTCCTTGGCACCGCTAACGTCAACCCTAGTGGCTCCTAACGATCCACCCTCCCCTTTCTGCTGCTATCCCCCTTCGGCTAGTATCCTGCTCTTGCTAGCCCCAAGATCACCTCCGGCTTGCCTAGGTACCTCTACTCTAAGACCCTGCACCCGTCCTCACCCCTATACCTGACCTGGTACCAGTGTCTGGGCTGGTGCCTCATGCTTAGCCTCCTCTATAAGAGGTGGATGCTTTGCAAGATCTATGAATCTCTGAAATAGATGCCTCTGGAACCAATCCTTGTACTGAGCAATGCTCCCACATCCATGACATCCTCTAAGTTATCCCATGTCAGTTGTTGTAAAACAACTAGCTCCTACATACTCAGCATGTAGGATAATCTTAGAGCCCATCCTTGTCTCGCCTCATCTCCATATCTAGCATAGGCTGTAAACTCCTGTGACATACCCTATGGTCTCGCATACTACCTCATAACCCTAGAAACTATGAACCACTCAATGATGGACATTGACCTACCAATAAGAGGACGCATCATAAATATATCCTTCCTCCACCCTCTGCAGTCATCGCATAGCTTCAGACCCTTGTACGGTCTCCATACTACCAGGATAAAATCATCGAGTTGTCTCCTCTAGTACTCTATTTTGCCCAAATGGGGTTGAGTGACATAACTTGAATAGCAATATACAATAGGATGGTGAGGCTCTCTAGCATCATCTACTATCGGCCTATATACTGGTATGTGCTCCCATGCCCATATCTGTAAAAAGAAGACTCCCGTTGCCATGCTCTTCCCATCCCTATATGCAACCTCGTGCATCTCATGATACATATGGGCTAATAAACAAGATCCCCACCCTAATCTCTCAGGATGAGTCAATAGTCTCTCAAGAATCCTAGCCCAGTCACATAGAAAGCCCTATTGTCCTTTGTCCGGCATAACAAAATACCCAATGATACTTTCTAACACACTTACCAACAAAAACTGCTCACTATATCTAGCCATCATAACATCCCATGTAATGGCCTGCTCAAGAATAGTCTCATTGTGAAATATATGTCTCAAAGCTAAAATACCAAGCTGCTGAGCAGAATCATAATCAACCTTTTCACTAGCAAATGGGATCCTCAGAATCTGGTAAACATCCTTAGGTGTGAGCGTCATCTCTCCAACAGGTAAATGGAAAGTATTATGCTCTGAATGGAACCGCTCTGCTAATGTGGTCAAGATCCCATGATTTACATGGATATCTGGCATCTACAAAAGGTTTCCAAAACCGCACAAATCAATATGTTCCCTATTTGCGTAAGATAAGCTGCGAACTAACCCAATCGTAGGTGGATAAACACATCAAAACAAGATATTTGGCAACCGAATCTGCAAAATCAAACATACAAATTATCAACAAGTCATCCAAATTACTCTATAATATGCTAAACATGCTCGCGAAGCCAAATATACAAAAATAAAAATAAAAATTTGATATTTTGACCCTAAAACATGCATGTTATTTTTCATACAAGTTTTCACAGAAGGGCAAAATTTCATACGAATCAGGATTAAGCCTCGCACGACAAAACATTCTCATACGAAACAACATTATATATCGCAAGATGAAATGGGCAATGAAGAACAAGCTCGTACGAAACGTGGGCCCACATTAGATGATAAATCTTATAAGCCCATACGATATACCACCTCAGAGACAGTTTATCATATGAGAAACAATGTCTCACCATACAATAAATCATGAGCCATGACTTTAAACAAATTCAAAATGCAAAAAAATCAATCAAAATTTAAAATTTGAGAACTCAAACAGGCTTAAGATCGATCACTTACCGTCATGTCATAGTTTCGAGATCGATTGTGAAGTCTCTGGCGCTCAAAATGGTTCTCCTGGATCAGAATGGCTATTTTTATTCATAGAGGGCTTTTCAATATTCAAACCTAGAGAGGTGAAAATGACACATGGACCCCTTATATAGCCAAAACCCTAATTTTTCAACTTACTCTGATGGACGTGAAAACTGCACCCTAAGCTAATTTTCTAGTCCTAATTCCGTTTTCGGGATCGAAATCAAAATCTAAGATTGTCTTCCTAGTCAATTTTGCACAAATAAAACCACTTAGCGCCTTTCATCACCTGCTCATTCTCTTCTTCAATTTAGGCTCAATTTCTCGTTAATCAATGCTAAATCTCAATTTATTTCTCACATCAACTCTAATTTTAACAATCAACATTAATCTTTGTACTCAAATAACTTATCATCGCTCAAATAATTGCTTGAAATCAATGCGCAACCCTCACTATCTTTTGATTTTGCTCCCAAGGGGGCATACTCATGACCTCAAAGTCGAGAATTTATATCAAAAATATTTGTTACAAGTTGAGAAACTAAGCTTCATCAAATCAATCTCTAGGGGCATATCAGTTTCATCACTTCAAAACAAGCTGATATTGTCTTTGTTTGAATCAGTCTCTTAACGTTAATCAGTTGCATCACTTTTCATCAAGCTGATTATTCATTTAAACCCAATCAAGGGTTTAAAGAGTATCTTTTATCAAATGCTCACTGTAAGCAGGTGTTCAATTTCATCGCATCAAATCAAGATGGATAGTTTATCTTCGCTTATCGTATCTTGATCCATCAAGTTCAAGATTGGTTTTATCTTCACTCACTGTGTCTAGTTCAACCAAGTTCTAGATCAGTAAGATCCGTTTCTTATCAATCAAGTTCAAGTTCAGTATCTTTTCTCTTCATCGTTCCTAGTTCAATCAAGTTTAGGATCAGTTTCTCTTTCAATCAGTCTATTCAATTTCATCACTTCAAAACAAGTTGAATACCTTGTTCTTCATCTAGTTCCTAGTCAATCAAGTTCAGAACTGGTATCTCCTAGACATCAACTATTCTTTGAACCAACGTGCTGCTCACACATTAATTCAAATAGGGGAAAATGTAATACCCTAAAAATGGTCATGTAAACCATGGGCCCCTAGTCTCGAAAACATTACCAAGGTCCTAACCAAAGGCAATTAAAATTAATCTCGAGCACACAATTAATTCTTCAATCACCAATGTCACATGCAAAAATTAATCAACCAATATTAATTAAATATTTATTTAATTAATTGATCATTTCAAGTAAATCATTTTAAACAATTAAACCTATTTATTTTATTAAATATACTAAGATATTTAACTAAATAAATCAATTTTCCATTAAATCATCAAAAAGGGAATTAATTGGAGAAAAGAAAGAATTATAAATTGAGAAAAAAAATCAACAGGAGATAATCTTGAAAAACAAATTAAATATTGATAAATACTCTCAGAAAAAGAATTAAAACAATTAAATCTCAAAATTGAATAAAATAGAGAATAAATCAGTTTTTTTTAATTTTATCTTAATTTTAGTTCAATTTCCTTTAAAAATAAGAAAAGCATCCAATCACATCAATTCAACTGGATTGTGCTTCCTCTTAGAAAATATTGACCACTCATCATCATTTGATCTTAGGGGTTGGTTTCTTTCTGAATTTTCTCTAAATTCAGGTTCTCATCTCTCATTCAAGGATCCTAGATAATATATTGTTATTATGTTGCTTTCGCTCTAGGTTCATTGAGGTTTTGCATTGAGATATAACATATTACTCGTTGCATATTTATTAAATCATCTAGCTTAATATTTCTTAAATCATGTTAGTTTAATCATGCATATCTAGCTTAAATCTTAAATTCATTTAGCTTAAATCTTGCACCCATTTAGCTCAAATTCATGCTCATATAGATTCAATCCTTTGTTGAGGTGTCGTCTAGTCATTGGTGTTGCATATCAAATCTGAGAGAAAGACTAAACTCGCATCTACTAGAAGGCAATAGGTCGCTTTGTAATGGTTTATTATTAATTGATTATTGATTTACCAACTGTGAATCTAATGACTTAATTGAAGTGTTGTGTATTCAAATACAGATACAGATATAGGTCCACTTTTCTCACACACACAAAATATATATGTGAAAGAAGTTTATGGAAAGGCAACTAGAACAAAAATATGGTTTTGAAATACATCGCTCGTTTAATACTTGTGCCAAAAAAAGTATCCCAAAGTTATTTTTACCTCCCTACCTTCCCCCCCTCATCCTATAAAACATGTTGATAGGGAACATTAATCTTGTTGAGAAGTTTCACGATATCTTAGCTAAGATTTACCTTTGGGACTTGATTGAAACTTCACCTTCATATCATAAGTTGACCCAAGAAGCATTAAAAAGAGTGATTCATCACTTTTCTTCTAAACCAAATTATATTACATTCTCACAAGATGAATTTCCTTCTATAGAGGTTAAAAATAGAGATGATCCCCTTATGATTACTCCTTAAATTTATGAATAAAAGATAAGAGGTAATTTAACTAACAATGGGTCATCTCTTAACCTTTGTTGTTTTGACTTATTAGATAAGATAAATTACCTAATTATTCTTCTATTCAACCTAATCCTCTTTGTGTGCATGGCTTTGATAATGTTTTGAGAGAGTCACTGGCTATAGTCATATTACCTATTAAAGTAGGACCTGTGACTTTGCCTACTCTTATTCACGTCATGGCCAACTATCTTAATTATAACCTTCTTCTATGTAGGTCATGTATTCATGCTATGAACTAAGTCCCTTATACCCTTCATTGCACAATCAAGTTCATATATAACAATTAACTTCACACAATAAAAGATAGTTCCAATACTTATAATTTTACTCATGATGAAGTGGGATATATTTCCCACTTTAGTACTATGATTCCTTCAACAATACCATCTCCTATCAATGATGCTTCTCTAGAAAGGAATTGGGGTACACTACGCTTTACACCCTTCTTCAATGGGTACATAAGATCCCTCAATATACTAATTAAGCCTTGAAGGAGCCTTTTGTGTCTTCTATCCAAGCTTTTAAACCAATTCCAACTTCTACTTTCAACACAAGTCTTGATAATAATGAGAGATTTTTGAATTTTGATACTAAAAATGAACCCTCTCCTCTAGACATTTCAACATCTACACATGGATACAATGGACATGGTATAGGATGTGTGCAACAAAGTATTGAATGTCATTAGCAATTAAACCTTTCTAATAAAAATCTTGGTTTCCAACCTCTTCCTTTGTCAATATCCCCTCCTCCATTGACTACTAAATTTAGATCTTCTCATTCCCTTATGGCATTCCCACAAGCTAGTCTTCTATTCAATCCTCTCAATGTCAACTTGAAACTTTATCTTGGTATCCAAGGACTAGGGTGTCTATCACCCTAGTCCCAAGGCCATGGTGTCTAGTGCCCTGGTCCTCCTCAAGACCATGGTGCCCAACACCTTGGTCGTCCTAGTTTAGGTCCAAAATTTTAGGTTCCCTTCTAGACTATTTCAAAATCTAGATTCCAAGTTTGTTTCTCTGAAGACTAGAAGAATAACATAAAAGTAATAGGTGATGATGGATGGCATATTTTTTCTAATCATTTCAAATAATATTCAAGCTCCTATTATGTTGCTCGTCTCTATGTGACATTGTTATCTAACCTATAGGGGGCTCATTGCCATTCATGGTGGTACACTTTTAGGTGCAATCATACTTAGTGAGAAACATAATAGTTTATAAATTCATTCTTGTCTCTATGATTGGGGGGCAAGACTATTGTCCTATCTTCTTTCGTGGTTTCACTATTTCCTTTAGGGGTTGCAATTTTCATACTTTGATGTCCTTTCTTTCATGGAACTGTATATCTCTTATGATTTATCTCTCCTTAAGAGAGTTTGTGATCCTTCTTCTAATTCTCTCTTTTTCTTTGAATATTACCTCATCTTTAGAGTTTCAATTAACATATATTAATATATTTTCTTGCATTGACTATTCATTCATGTTAGTATATTGTGTATTTCCTTATGTTTAATCTTTTCTTTAAGGATCCACTTTTTTTTTGTTGAGTGGTGTTTATTTATGATTTGATGTTATTCCTTTTGTGAAGTTGTTGTCTGTTAAAGGATTCCCTCTTGTGAAAGAGGTGTGTTTCATTGACTACAACCTTTTTTTCACTTGGTAATATACATCCATCATAAACTTACTCCTCACATTGGGACAAAAGTGTGTCAATATCTTTCACCTAGCAATAGGATGAAGATATAATTTCTTGTTCTTATTCCTTTCTTTTGGTAAGAGATGTAATTTTTGTTCAAGAAACTCCTCTTGGAGGTAAATGTCTTTTGAGCATAGATCTCTTCTCCTCCAAGGATCCCCTTTGCACTTGTTGTGAGATATATCTTTTTCAACTATCTTGTACTTTCTTATAAGAGTATTCCCTCTTTAGCTCAGATTTATGAACATTATTGTCTAAAGGATTTCTCCTTAGTGTTGAAGGTTAGGTATCCTTCTCTCTAAGCTTCCTTAAGACATCAACATAGGGCTATGTTGATATCTTAAGGGGGGAACACCCATATTGCTCGCTTTGTACCATATTATCCCATATCTTTGCATATCTTAAGTGGGGTGTTCATCCTTGAAACCAAAGAAAATAAACTCTTAAAACAAGATGATTCATGCCTGAAACCAGACACAACATTGATATATGTCTTAAGCAGGGTTACAAATCACCAAAACTAGAGAAAATAAATTTACATGGGATTTCCTCGAAACCAAGCATGTATCTGTCACTCGCCCCTTGGAATTTACATTTACATTACATGTCTTAAATAAGTTGATGCACGCTAGAAACCAGGGGAAAAAAACTCTCATACGAGGTACTATATAGTTGTAACTAGACATCACTTGTACACACACATAAGGATGATTGGAATTATCAAAACACAACTAGACTATTCCTACTCTCCTCTCCAACATGGATCACCGAGAAAAACACAACTAGGGGTGAGTATCTATGTCCTCTCTCATCATTATTCCCATGGATCATCAAGAAAAATACATCTAGGGTGTATTCATGCTCTTCTCTTATCTTCTCATGAGCTCATATCTTTTCTATTTGTAGTTCATGGATGATGTGTGATTTTCTCTTTTATGTGATCACTTATGTCCTTGAGATGGTATTTTGCAAGAATTATATTATTGGTTGAGGCATTTTGATTATCGGGGTCTCTTTGACTAGTTGACTTGAGGTCTTATTTTAATACTAAACCCTTGTGTTATGCATCCTTGAATTTTCTCTTGAATAATATTCTATTACATTTGTAATTATTGCATTGTAAATTGTACACCCTTTATTAGTGTGTCCAATTTCACACTCTCCTAGCACCTATTTTAGTATTTCTCTTTCCTCTATGAATTATAGGACCTTTATTTTAATTAATTAATATTTAATTCAATATTATGGGTCTTATTTCACTTTATTACATCATCACACTCTTATTTGGGTCCTTAATTCTAGGTGTGCCCTTTATCATTTTGTCTAGAATTTTCCTTAATCTTACCCTAATTTCAACTCCCAAAGCATATTTCACATATCTAAGCACCTTGAAATAACGCATCGAGCTAGGATTAACTTTTTAATTATGATACCTTGCATCCCTATAATTTTGGGAAAAAATCGGTTAGACCATTGTGAAGCAAATTACATCACTCGTATGCAAGCATGTGGGTGCGATTAGGTTTTTGTCATGTCCATGCCATTTCATACAATATATATGATTTCATTCAAGAAGCAAACCATTGTTATCAACAATTGAAAATCTTAGGTATATCTTTCCATTATTTATTTTAGTATTTGCAACATTCTATTCAAGGTTAATACCTAAACCATGGTTTGACTTAGGAAAATCCCTATTCCCAACCTATTTCCCCTTCTTTTGGTGTGTAGGAAACAGGTACAGAGTTGCGATCTTCAAGTTAAGCATTATTTATAGTGAAGAATCATTCCCCCTTTGGAGTGCAAAATTTTTGGATGACCAGGGTGATCGACACCACTATCTTGACATTTTGAGAGCAGTTTGAATCTGCGTACATTACTCAAATCTAGGTTAGTGGCTTAAGTTGCGTACATTATTCAAAGCCCCCTTGAATTTGATTAGAATCTAGATCTACTAGGTTTAGATCTATCGAATTCCTATTTTTCCCTCATGTAGTGCTCCCTAAGCAAAATTAGATATTTTACGACATCCAATGGTTGAAACTCTAATTTTCACCATTACAGTAATTTTATGAAAAAAATTACATTAGAAATTTTTGTTTTTTTTACTAGGTGATAGAGATTTTTCAATAAGTAATTAAATAGTTGAAAGGGTAAACATCCACTATATTAAAATAAAAAGAAAAGTTTTGACAAATTCCATGAAGAGTGGTAGAATACATAGACTCAAGAAAACACAAATTAAAATATGACTAGTCACCCTGGCATAGCTGGAAAAGACAACAAAAAATATTGCTATTGCAACCAAAATGATCCCAAGAACCTAAAATAGGATCAAGACAACCTAAATGTCCAAACCCTAAAAGAAAAAGAAAAGAAAAGGAAGATTCGTCGAGAAACTTGTTGATCCACCCGTCCATCCCTTAATATTCACCTGTTGTGTCATTAGGTGTGATGCCCTCTACCTGTATGGTTCCTTCCAAACCCTCCAGCCGAATGTAGGATTCGATCCATTCCAGGTCTTCATTGTTCTCCATGTTTGTCCAATTCTACAAAAATTCCAACCCCCTCAAAGATAAGCGTTTGTTATCTTGGTATATCAAATAGAACCGAATTTCGGCACATTCACAAACATTTAATAAAAGTCCTTGGCGATAGAAATGCATTTTTTGTGGTCTTTATTCAACAAAACATCATCGAGTCCACCCAAAACATGTCCTTTGAAGAGTTTGACATAGAGAATTCTTGCCTTTATCCTTATTCAAGCCCAATTCCATGGTAATGGCTAAAAATATAGAGGAAATGTCCATGTAGAGTAAAAGTCCGCGTTTACCCGATATTTCTTGTGGCAGTCATGAATTCATCAACCAAAATTTTCTTCGTAACATGTAGAATGAGTGGGTGGTCATAACAGAATAACAAAATTTTCTTCGTAGCCGTTTATCTTCGGGTTAGTATCCATTCCAAAATAGTGACCACCGGTCCTGCAAAAGATATCTGCCACCCAGAAAAATCTGAACAAATGATAAAAGTTCAACTCAGCTAAGAAAAGAAGCGCAAGATATATTCTTTACAAATCCAATTGATAGAATAGAAATAAGGGCCAACTTTCCCTAGAAGAGATAGAAAAGAAAGGTCATTATGATATTTACGCCTGCCCCATTCCATCATTTTGCATCACCAAAGATATATATGCTCCTCCACTATAAACCACTCTTTAGGATAATTATTCAATAGAAATAAAGGATAATTTGCCAACACCTATTGAACTAACAATCGTACTTCCATATTAAGATTCCAAAATCTCCACATTTAATTAATAAGAGGAATGGACTGAGGAGCCAACCTGTCCACTGTCTCTTCTTTTAAAAAATATGTCAACTAAAAATCAATACCATACATTCCTAATTAAATAGCATAACAATTGTTCCTTTCATATGTACTTTAATTAAAAGTTAAATTCTTGTAAATTACTCACTCATTTATTTTCATAATTATTTGAATCTCTTTGAATCTCTTTTTTTAATTAATATTATTTAAAAAAGAAAATCTATTGAAAATATAATATTGTTTAAAATTTTCTCATGCACACATAACAATCAATATTTATTTATTATAAATACAATTTCCTCTTTCAATATTAATCAATTTTATACTTTAAAATGCTATGGTATCTTCCAATTTAGTTGTAACATCCCCAATACCTTATCTTGTTACACTGCATTGTAAGGTAATAAAAAAATTAATTAAAATTCTATGACACGAACTCATCAGTTTTTTAAGTTTCTTAAATGTTAAAAGACTACTCTTTTACTACAATCTATTAAAATGGAAAAACAAGCTAATAAGAAGCAAGCTAATAAAATTGGTTTATAAGTCTCCTATAATAACTATCTATGTCAAAGAATGTTTTCATTTGTGTTAATGTTGTAGGATATGACAATGGTAAAATAATTTGGATCTTCTATAAATGTATATGTGCACTATTATCACATATAATGTCTCACATAAAAAAATTATAATTGAGTCCATATAAATGTATATCGTTGTTCTAAAGCACCTAAAATATAGTATTCAACTGTTTTACATAATATATTTATAATTGAGTTCATATCGTAAGTTTTTTTGGACATTGTCTTTGAACATGTAGTGTCGCAGTTAAAACACTTGGTTGGTAAAGTGGCCACCAAGATTCAAACCCCTTCTGAACCATTGTCATGCTGTCAAGTTAAAAAGTTTACCAGACATTATTTAAAAAAAAAAATTAAATAAATAAAAATTCTTAAACATTCCATTATAAAACTACATACTAACAAAATTTCCTCATCGGCATTCTTCGTATATGCAGATTAAGGAATTTTATTAATAAACAAAATTATAACTGCCTCGGTATATAGTAATGTAAAATGCAGTGCTATATAGAAGGTAGGAAGCAGTTTGATAGAAAACCTTAGTGCACAATAAACAAGAATAGGTCAATTGGATTGTGAGATAAGGTAAGTATTTGCGATCATTGTTTCACAAAATGTCTCAAAGTAAAATGAGGTCTCATGGAATGCCTTGTTTGTAGCGTATGTTCGACAGTTTGTTAAAAGGGTTTTATTCAGATGCGGGAGCGGATGGTTTAAATTTCAATATTGTTTTAGAGGCGTAATTGTGCAGCAGGAGTAGACTTTGATATTTCGGTTTATCCTGGCTTGCAGGTTTCACAAAGGTCTTCCTCTACCAAGACCTTTAGTGAATTTGTATAAGCACATTATCCAAAATCATAACTTTAGAATATATAACATAAAAGATGTCCTATAAAATGTCATCTTTATTTTTGTTTGAAAACAATTTTTTTAAGTTATAAGGGACCAAGCATAAGTCATGGTATTAGAAAATCAATTAATTTTGATTTTAAAAAAGTGTTTATTATTTAAATCATTTTATAATTAAAATAATAAAATGTAATGATATTTGATTTGCTAATGACTTTATAGCTTTAATAGAAATTTATATAATTACAATGTTTATGAATTGTTTAATTTATTACCCCTACAATCTTGCTGAAAGCAAAGCCAAAACATGTTCTAAAATTGTAGGAATATGGTGGAAGCCAAACAAATATTCCCAAATGCATGATGTTGCATTCTGAAACATAAATTCATATTTGTTATGAAGAAAATCATTATTCCCCATATTTGTTATGAAGAAAATCATTATTCCTCATATAGAAGAGGGAAAAGTAATTGAAAGTGCAAACCCAACTAGCCCACAGTGCAAGGGTAGTTAGGTCATTAACTTGTTTGGCTCGTTTGGCTAGTGGAGAAGAAAGTAAACAAATTAAAATTAAAAATCTCACAAAGCTATATATTCCCCACTATCCCACAAGGAAATTAGGGCTTGGTGGGAATTGGCACAGGGAGAAGTTAGGGTTTTGTATTTGATGGCTTTCTTCTACCCGGTGACGTGGTTCTCTGATTAGCCTTGTTTTAAACACCATGGAGTGGAGCTCATCAAATTCCATTCTTATAGAACAGGGGCCTTGTCTAACTTGTTGTCCTTCAACGTATTACGACTACACACATGATATTAGTTGATGATGTTGGTGGGATTCTACCTGCTATCACTCACTCTCCTTTGAATGGTGTTACACTCGCAAACTTTGTGGTGACATTTTTTCTCTTTATCGTTGGTGTTTCTCTTGGACTTGTGTATAATAAAGTACCTAGTGGGCTCTACTCCATTTCCTAGATCAAGAAAAATTAGGCAATAAGGATGAATTTATGGAGAAATACAAGGACTTGACTTGGGTGATTGAGAATGAAATCGCTAATTTACAAAAAGAACTATGGCCTCATATTCTCCGAACAGTCCATCAAACATGCTGAGAAGTCTTTACCCCCTAAAATTGAAAGAATTTTGCGAGTTGAGATGTCTCCTCTCTAGAAACAGTATTATATCCCCCGATTTTGCAGTGGCTTGCGATTCCCCCGATTTTCTTATATCCTATCAAGACAATTTACTCCATTAATGTAAAGAAGAATTTGAATTATTTGGTAAAACAAGGGCATTTTACATGAAAAAGTTTTCTGCTTTTTTAGCACTACTTAATGCCTTTTCCTTCTATTTTTGTTGATTTCTCATGCTCAAAGTAATGTGCTTCATGGCTTATGTGTATCACCATTCTCATTTATTCAGTGGCTATACGAGAGATGAGCCTTTGAATATGGGTTTTGGACAGTTGAAACCAGGTGTCGGAACTGAAATGGAAAAAGCCTTTGGAGTATTATTTATGGTTTTTGTTTGTAGATTAATAACAAGTGTTGCAAGTTTCAAATGAAAAAGGAAATGCGATAGAGGGGTTTGTGCTTACTTAGCATTTGTGTCTAAAGATATCTCTTATTGTTTCAGGGGCACTGTGATCTATCCATCATTCAATGTGATTAAATGCTTTCTTTGGTGCATTCTACAATGTTAAACATTTAGATTTCTGTCTTGTACTAACAGTTGGAGGAGTTGTGGAGAGTGATGTGTTCATTGTTTGTTTTTTATTCGTTGCATTTCTAGTTGCACTTGTGTTTTGTGCCTATGAAAAACATTTTCATTTTGAATGGTACTGTGATCTATTTTTGAAAGTAATTAAAGTTGAGCGTGATTTTTCTGCAATAAAATTGGAAAAGATTTCAAAGATTTTAGGGGAAATTAAAGAAAATGAGTGATCGTATTATTTAAAACTTATAAGATAGAATGTTGTTTTGTTAAGGAAGTATCATTTTGATCAATGAGGATAAAAGAAAAAATGAGAATATATATTTTCACCTAGATGTAAAATGGTTTCGTATAATTATCAAAAAGGGTAAAATAGTTATTTTATGAAAGAGGAGAAAAGTATTTAATTGAAAAATAAAGTGTAACAACAAAATAAATGGTTTCACATAATATTTTAGAGAAGATGGTAAATGGAACGAAGTAAAAACTTAGTGAAAATGATATATAAAAGGAGTAAATGTTTTTAAATTCAAAAAGACAAATGCAAATGCAAAGGAAATTTAATTCACTTAAATGAATAATATTTCTAGCAGGATAATTACTTGAGGTAACATTGAAATAATTTCACAAGAGAATTAAGGGTACAATTGTTATGTTGCAATCATATATTTTCACTCAAATGAAATTGTGTTCGTGAGAAGTGCTAAGTGGGGACACCATGGAAATTCAGTTGTTGGCATGTGGGTTTGAGTCATGGAATAAATTGTTATACAAAAATATGAAAAGTTGTGTATAAACATAGCTCAAGGGTATTATTATTGTCAAATGATATTTCATCTAATGTGAAAAATTATTTCATGGGAAAGAAAAGGACAAAGTTATCTTTATATAAAAAAATAAAAAATTAAGTTTAAAAAGAGGAGGAAAATATTTGTGCAGATCAAACAATGGGAAGGGAACAAATGTCAACAATAGATTGAATCTAGAGTTGTCTTCTCTTCTATATCAAACAAAGGGAAGGGAACAAGTGTCAACAATAGATTGAATCTAGAGTTGTCTTCTCTTCTATATCTTTTTATTTAGTCTCATTTCTACCTGTTTTAAAATTTTGTATTAGGCGACATAAAATAGAGAGGTTGTTGAAAATAGGTTTTGGAAACAATGTGTAGATTGTAAATGCTTCTCTCATGAAAATACCAATCAAATTATGAAGTATTTTTTATAATATCATTAAAGTGTCTTTAAGATGTGCATTTTGAATCATATGAACTCCAATATCAAACATATTTAAAGTTGTCATTGCATCTTTTTGTAATTGTATTATTTGTCCATTGCTCATTTCAACTAAAAATTAATATGTTTTGATCAAATAATTGTGTTCTCGAGTGAATGATCTGGATTAATAACTAGAATTAAATGGTTGCAGAAGATGATTTGCTAATGTAATCCATTAACATAATAAAATCTATTTAATAGGTTTGATTCATTGAGGGAATTTTTGATGGACTATCATTTGACTCCATGGCCCAAGAATAGGCACAAGTTCATGTATTTTTAGAAATAATCCAAAATATTAAAGTGTCTTTTAGTTTCTTATTGTTAGATATAGATATAGATTAGGTTTTGGTTCTGATTGTTGAACAAGTGTTTGATAAACCAAGAATGTAGGCAAATTTCAAGTTGATCAATATTTCCTTGGTATATTTTCATTAGAAAACATCTCTTCTAAATCACAATGTGTATACCTAATCTGTACTAAATCCTTAAGAATTGTAAGGTCCACCCACATTTGTTTAGAAGATCTTGAAGTGCAAGATATTTTAGTCTTATGAGTGAATATCGTTCTTTGACCACTGACCCAAAAATCTATGGATTAAAAATGAGCTATCTTATAGGAACTTATGGACAATCAAGTGCCGAACAAAAATAATGACAACTCTTCTAGGGAAGTAGACTGATATATAATTTTTATATTAAATATTCATACTTGGAAAAATCTTGTTGCAATAAATTTGAAGAAATTTTCAATTGTCCTTGTTGTACTTGTAGTAGAAGACCCAACATGATCATGTGTTTTAAATAGCCCTTTGTTCTTTGAAATATATTCCCTTACAAAGAGAGGTGACAACTTTGTTAAAAGATCCTTATAAATCATGAGACAAAGTTCCAGATCTATAAAATTTCTATTCCTGAAGCAATATTTTTCACGTATTCTCATAGTTTTTAAAGAAATTTCACTATGTTTAAAAGTGATTTGGTGAGGTTTCCATATTTCCATTTTCCTTTTCTAAATAATTGTCCTCGATTTGGGTGTCCCACCATGGTAGATTTCCTATATGCCCATTTTCCTTTCCTCCATGCCTATGTCAACTAGAAGTTTAGATATTCTTTGGAAGCCTATTTTGATAGCTATTTATAATACAAGATTCTCCAACCTTCCCTTTATGAATTTTTTTTGCCATTTCTTTCCTTTGGTTTATTTTCTAGTTTGAAGAGTATGAGATTCATTAAAGGGTAATTCCACTAGAGTATTGCAAATATCTTCAGAATCTTCAACAACCAATGCTCATAGTAATTTGATCATGTGGGTATCTCTCTAGTAAAGAAAAATCTTCATGATTATGAGAGTAAATAAGAGTAAATAGTAATTTGATCATGTGGGTATCTCTTTAGGAAAGAAAAATCCATTGTTTCTTCATGATTATGAGAGTAAATGCTCTAGCCATGATCAATGAATCATTATGAAGTAAGAGGGCTTTGTTTAGATGGTTTTCTTCTTTCATGCGAGATGTAATTTTTCTGAACATAAGATGGTATATTGCTAAGAAGACATCATCTCTTTTCATAAAAACTCCTATCTTGTTACCTAGGGTTTCAATTATTTCCCATTTCATATACTCCAATGGGAGAGATTGAAGTTGAATCTAAGAGATAAATTTAATATGGGATAGGGAGGGTTTAAATTTTGGGATCCAAGGTTGTGTGTGCAATTCTACACCGTCTAGAAACCAAGTCTTCCCTCTAAATTCTTTGTCTCTGAATTCCTTATATCGAAAAATGGTTAAAAAAAACCTAGATCTTTCTCTACGAAAAAACATTTTATACTCCTTCCCAGTCATACTCAACCCAATCAAATATATCTTTTTTCTCAGGAATAAGAATCTATAACTTACAAAATAATGCACATTCTGTGATATCTTGTATTTGAGGGTTAATAGTGTCCTCTGCAAATGCGATCCTAAGGTTATTATTGTTGCTGGCTTTAGCTCTAGATAGAGGACTAAGCAAGGAGGTGGCTAGGAATCTCAACAAAGCCATTTTTAAATCCCAATTCAATTTAGGCAGCATGGAAAATATAATAAGGAATTGTGAGAATTTTTGGATTCCTCTGTCTAAGGATTTTGACAAAAAGGGAGAGGAAATCCGAAAATTATCAATCATCCGAAAATTATCAATCATTCTTCTTGGATGAAGAAATGGAATATCAAGACTATAAGGAATCTAAATTTCCTTTTAAATTGGACAAATATGGTGGTCAATCCAGAGCCAAACTGGAAAGAAAAATTCCTCGAGCTGGAAGTTGGAGCTGCAGAGTAATCAAGATAGTATGGAAACTGTTGAGCTTGTGGAAAATGGAAAAATGGAAGTCGTTTCTGAAGGTTAGAGGTTTAGCAAAGCTCTCTGTTTTGAGTTTTTGGCATAAGACCTTTTATGTTTTAATAGACTAAACAGTTTAGATGGAATAGGAATTATGCAGCAGACCTATAGATAGGCAGTATTAGAAGGTGAACAAATGTCTATATACTTAAATGTTGATGAACAACACGGGCCCGTAGGCAAATTTTGTAATAATACAAGGGTTTGTTAAGATAGAAATACCAGATGCAAGATTTATCTCAGATGGAAATTTTAACATAAAGGGGTAAAAATATTATTAAACCCAGGAAACATTACAAAGCAAGGTCATTAAATGGCCCTATCAAGATCAACCAAGTGATCCAATTGATGAGACAAATCCGGGGGCAGATGGCCCCGATCCACCAAATTCCAATCATGCATATGATCGGAAGCCCATTTAGCCAAGCAATCAGCCACACCATTCCATTCACGGGGAATATGGTTTAAAGTAACATGCTCCAAAGATGCACAGAGAGTGAGAATTTGTTCAACAATCAAGGCCAGCTGCCAGCTCACATTATCCATATACTGTCTTTTCAGTAAGTTCACCACAACCTGGGAGTCAGACTCACATATGATCCTTCGCCAACCCAACTGACTGGCCCGCTCCATAGCCACTAAAATAGTCTGAGCCTCCATAAGATTATTCGTATGAAGACCCTTATACTCAGAGAAAATAAACTGAACATCCCCAGAGCTATCTCGGCCCACACCTCCAATGCCAGCATGACCAGGATTACCACGAGAAGAGCCATCCGAGTTGATTTTTAGGACTCCCAAGGGAGGAGGGGACCATCTTCCCTCCCTATTCACCTTTGGGGTAGGATGCCTACACCTGTTACGCATGAGTTGTCGTTGCGGAGGAGGAAGATGAAGACGATTACAACAATCAACATCCCGAGGGTCCACCCGCATAGTCATATCACACTTAGCTGCAATAGTTTCCCCTAAGGAGTGTAAAATTTTCCTCCAAAGGTGAGGAGCCATCAGCTGCAACTCTTGAAAGATCCACCTATTCCTTTCCAACCAAAGATTCCAGATAATAAAGGAAGGCCCAATGGCCCAAGCAGCCTGAAGAAAGGAAGTAGAAACAGGGGCCCTCCCCCATCGTTCCCAAAATTCCACCAAAGAGGAAACATGCCAGCAGGTCGTATTCCACACTCCCCACCAGAAGTGTCAAATCTCCCTAGCATAGGAGCATTGGAAGAAGATATGGGATACACTCTCCTCACAACCTTGACACAAAACACACATAGAAGGGCCTTGAAAACCACGCTTACATAAATTATCCCAAGTGAGACACCAATTTTGGGCCACTAACCACATAAAGAAGTTGCACTTGGGCCATGACAACTTGTGCCAAACATGTTTCCACCAAGGGACCTCAATGCCCCCAAACAACTGCCTACCAATCTGTTTATAACCAGCAACCACAGAGTACTTTCCAGACAAGTCTGAACCATCCCAAGCCAAAACATCAGTTCCTTGCAAAGAATTACAAGCACGGGAAGCGAAAAGTTGGGAAAGCTCACGCCTATCCCCCTCAAACCCTCCTGGAGGCCACTCAGAAGGGTGCTTCCAACGAAACCGATGAACCAAACCATCATGTTGTTCCACCTTATAATGCTCCACAGTATCCCAGCCAGCTGCGCTAAAAACCTCAGACAGAGGCTGGAGATGAGGAAAAGAAGAAAGAATAGGAGGGTGACCATCCCAGGAATCTGACCAAAAAAGAGCCTGTGAACCCGAATGACAGATCCAAAAAAGAGCATCCTTAATCAACTGCGGCCCCACTTTCAAAGTATGCCAGATCATAGAACCACCCCCCTCCAGAGGATAGCGAGGGACCTCAAAAGAAGCAACACCCCGAAGATATTTAAGGTTGAGAATACGAGCCCATAACTGGTGCTGATGGGTGCACCAGCGCCAGTAAAGCTTAGCAGCAAGAGCTTTTCCATTCAAAATAGCAGAGCGTAAACCAAGACCCCCTTCCTGCTTAGGTCTACACACCGATTCCCACTTAACAAGGCTCCATTTTGAAGACAATAAATTACCGCTCCAAAGAAATTGACAAGAAAGAGCATCAAATTCCTTAAGGAAATACATAGGAGCCGCTTGAACGAAGCACCTGTAGATGGGAAGGGCCTGGATGACAGACTTAAGAAGAGTCAATCTAGCTGCAGAAGACAACCAATGATGGGTCCAATGAGAAACCTTTCTCCTAAGCTTATCAAGCAACTGCTGCCAAGAAGATCTGGGCAGACGGCCAATAGTAAGAGGAATACCCAAATAAACAAAGGGAAGAGTTCCAATTTGAAACCGCAGAATGGCAGCAATCCTATGCTGGATAGCTTGAGGAGTATTAAAGAAGAAAATAGAAGACTTTTGCTCATTGACTCTCTAGCCCGAAGCCGCAAGGTAGATGTCCAAAGTTTTCCTGAAGGAATCAGCCTCCCTAATACGAGCCAGACCCATAAGAGAGGTATCATCCACGAATTGGAGATGAGAAAGTGTAGGCAAGCCCCTCCCCCACTGCCAACCATGAATCAAGCCATGTGAAACCTGAGATTTAAGAAGACGGCCAAGCCCCTCGGCCAGAATAATAAACAAATAAGGAGAGAGCGGGTCCCCCTGACGAAGACCCCTAGTAACCCCAAAAAGCTCAGAAGGCTCCCCATTCATAATAACTGAAAAGGAGGAAGAAGTCACACAACTCAACACCCAACTCACCCAATCAGAGGAAAAACCAAAGGCCAACAGAATCTTCTGAAGAAAACTCCATTTAACTCTGTCATAGGCTTTGGCCATATCCAACTTGATAAACATAGACCTCTCCTGAGAAGTAGCCATGGAATGAATGGCTTCAGACGCAACCACCACCCCATCCAGAATTTGTCGCCCAGCCACAAAGCCGCCTTGCTCCTCAGAAATAATCATTGGCAAACTAATCCTAAAAGATAGTCTAATTATGAAAAAAATAAAATATATATAAACTAATCTCTTTAAAAATACATGTATACCTCAATCACATAAATTTGAAACTTAAATAACAAATTACACAAACCATGGATTTCAAAAATTGTGCCTTGCTAATGAGAAGAATCGATAGGTTTGTAAGAAAAGTATCATGAAATCCTACCAGAGCAGAAATTAGAAATTATTTTCAAATGCTAGTAAAAAAATTGATTTGCTTGCCGCTGTAATCCCTTCACTGCAGATGAACTTTCGCTAAAATTCCTTACATTATCAATAGTGATGGCTCAGAAATTGGGGGAGGAGGAGTTTATGGCGGAGCTCTGCAATGTTCACATTAAATAGTCTATCTAACTAATTGCAAATCTTAACATTACAATTATAAAAAATAAAAAACAAATTCTGTAATCAATTAAATGAATTACAAATGATCTTAATACTTTTTATATCTAAAATTACAAGATTATATTTTTTTATTTCTATTTTAAAATTCGGATCTCATTGTAGATTTATACAGGTCCAAAATATATAGTATTGTCAATAAAATCCTTAATTACCACTGCCAATAATCCATCTCTCCAACAATCGATGTTTCCAACACCATGTGATTTCAATAATATAAAAATCCTCTTTAGAGATATAAGTATAGCTCAAGAGAAATTACGAAGAATTTCAAACATAAATAGTGAATAATTAATTTATCAAGATTATCTTAGCAAACTGCTTTCAGATATACTTTATTCATATACCTCCTCATTGAAATTATTCTGTTCCATCTCTTCAAAAATTGTCCTTAATGAAATTTGCAATAGTCTTAGATAACAAATTACACAAGCCAGCAATGTGAAGAAAATCAGCAGCCTTAAGGATGTGACAGACAGACCCCAGATTTCGATTGGCAGCCATAATATTTTTAGCAAAGTCCGTATCCCATATCTTCACATCTTCTTCTGATATACTGTTGGATTTTGCATGAGCATGGTACTCACAATCCTCTAATACTTTCTCCAGAACTTTGACAGGTTCGGTGTGACCGGAAGGAAGACAAAGCTTTAGAGGCTCCATCCCATGATGTGTGTCTTGGATACAGTTCTTTATGACCTCTGATTCCATTGCAACCATTTTCTCCACCTCGAAATCTTCAAAGTCTTTCGTACCTTTGCACAGCCTCAATGTAATGATATTTGCAACCATCTGGTACATGCTAAGATAATTATCACTTGATGTATTACTGAAATTCTCCTCAGCTTCTTTTCGAATAACTTCTTCAAGTTTCTCTACAAGATCTTTCTTCAACCCTTTCGGCGTAATTCCTCATGTTTTCAGCTTTGACACTTTGTGCTGTCCTGGGGTCCAAGTCTAAGGATCTGACATATCTCTGTCTGCACCAAAGCTACCAATTAAGCTAGATTTGGAATATAAGAATGTAATAAAGTATTCAGGTGTGCACCTACAACTAATAGAGTACTGAGACATGTAAACAAAAAGGCAAGGATCAAATGAGAGAAGAGAAAAGAAAATTATTTGACAAATAATGTGAAAGGGTAGTCTAGAAGATGAAAAACCAAATGATGATGTCAATAGTCGATGACATGTAGCTAAAGCTCCTTCCATAAACTTTAAAAATCACTCATGGATTCCATCCTTGGGAGTGTTAGAAAAGCCATGCAGGTTCTCATAAAAGATTTACTTTTCCAAGGTAGGTGTAGCTCGTTGAAACTTGTTAAAAGCTTGTAGTCTGCACTAATGTGAATATAAAATCTCCTGTTCAAGTCTCAAGTGCGAACTAGCAAGTAAATTTGCTACTTCTTTCGCTTAAATATTTCCAACTATGCTACTCTCAGGTTGAAAACTCCCATTGTTTATCATAAACAGTCCTCTAATTTGCCTAAAAGAAATAGTTGTAGCAACTGGAACATGCCTTGCATTTGCATTTAAGAAGTAAGGTAAAAACTAATTAACTACTGATCAATCATTAGGATAGCTTCAATGCTTTATATGTTTCCTGTAGTACTCCTACTTGTTTGAACTCATTAGACTCATATTTTATTATTGTTTGTTTTTTGTGGATACATTACCATGATATGTTATTCAGATTTGTATGACATTATGCTTTATCTAGAGATGAGATGTATAATTTATTTGCAGTATTTCAGTATTTGTGATTTATGGCATTTTATGCATTATTACTATGTACTGACATTTTACTTTATCTATGCAATGTGTAATTATATGTTGTGTGTTTCCGAGTGTATTGGATGCAAGGGGACAATTTTCCTTCACTCATTTTGGTGAGACAGGGAACATCGCAATTCTCCTTCATTGGTGTGTATGTTGTGTTTGCTATATTGTATATATATGCATGTGTGGTTCAGTGATGCGGATTATTGTAGGCACAAGTACCGAGTAGGTATGGGGTATTGTCTCCACTTGGCTTCATAGGTCTGAGCGTGCCTTATATTTTCTGATGGAAGTGGAGGAGATAGTAGTTGACCCTACTTTACTCAGTTACACTCATATGAGTGTCGTTAATTGGTCGTCTTGTTCGGCCTTCGTATTTTGTCATTTGATCTTTTTATCTTGAGCATTTTAGTGGATTTAATTAATTAATTAATTAAGTTTATGGAATTATCTCATAGTTGTATTGTTTATGCATTGAGATTATAAATTTAGTTAATTAAAAGAAATTATAAAATTAAGTTGCAAGCTGCATGATATTAGAAATATTTTTATTTAAATGGAAAAATAAATTAGATTAATTGTATTTATTATTTTCTAAAGTTATAATTAAATAAATGAATAAAAGGATTAATTAGAATTAAAATATTGTTTTAATTATTTATTTAGAAAATTAATTAATGTGCATGAGAAAAGAAAAGAAAGAATAATGTTTTTTAATTATTGCATGTTAGCTTATTTTTGTGATAAATTTAGAAAATAAAATTAAAATTACTATTATTCTAAATTTAGGTTTTTTGTGAAAAAGCTATTGAACCTATAATTTTAGTTTAAATAAGGGAATAGGTCTTTATTTTAGTTACACAGGAATAGGTTGGAAATTTAGGTGAAGAAATTTATTGGAAGCTTATTGAAAAGGTTAGGGCGCTTCTACAGATATCTTTCAGGAAAGCTATACCAGGTTAGATGAATTCTTAGTTGTGGGTTTTTAGTAGATATTTCTATTTTTCTCTGTTTGATGTGTGTGTATAAAATTATTGTCGAATATAAACCCTCTTCTGGTGAATTTGAGTTTTGTTTTAAAATCTGTGCCTGGGGTGTTTTTCTAGTTTATGGGAAGAATGTAATTTTAAGAACATTGAGAAAATTATTATGAAAAAATTATTCTAAATTAAAAAAAAATGTGGTTGAAATAAAATTCTATGAATGAGTTTTATTGTATAGAAATTTTTTTAATTCTATAGAAATTCTGTTAAATGAGTTTTATGTATTTGGAAATTAATTTAAAAATATATATATATATATATATAAAAGATATATATATAAAAAAAATAAGTAGCAACTACCTACGGTAGCATCTGCTACTGGCGGTAGTACACAGTACTACCGACGGTAGTAGTGCTACCAAATGGTAGTACTAGCTATGGATAGTAGTAGTGCTACCAGACGGTAGTACTAGCTACCGGCAGTAGCATAGGCTACCATGCTTAGGGCAAAGAAAATTTTTAATGTTTTTTTTTAATTTTAATTATTTTCTAACCCCTGTGCGTACTGCAGTATAGTTGTTTCGGCTTTCGTACCCAGGGGTTGGGTTAATAAAATTAAATTATGTGCTATTTTATATATATGTATATAAATAGATATATGTATATTTATATGAATGTATATATATATATATATATATATATATATATATATATATATATTCAATGTGTTTTCTTTATGGTTATTATATTATTTTAAGTGTTATTTAATTACTGGTTATGAGTTGATATATATATATATATCATAGTCATAAGATCAGTTTATAGTTTTGAATGTTTCAGAAAAAGTTTATAATTTTTATAATTGATAAATATGTTGAAAATACATTAGGAGAATTATTTCTATTTTAAATATTTTTGGACAAATGACAAGATGGATGTTTTTGTATTAAATAGTTGTATTTTCTTATTATTTAGAAAATGTTTATTTTCAAATAATTTATGCTTTGGCTATTTAAAAAAAAAAGATTGCTTTTATTAGGATTTTGTGTAAATGGTGTTTTCAGTCAAGCTTAAACTTCATTGGTATTCTGGTTGAATTGTCATTGTGTCCTATACTATTATTTCTCATTGACCAGGTGTTGTTGTATAACCTTTTTGATATGAGTCATTGTGTGTTGTTATCCAAATGGTCAATCTTTGGTTAGTGATTGTGTATCCTTCACCTATGCTTTGTCAAGATTGTTTATGGCTGTTTGTTTCACCATAGAGTTCTCATAGAGAGAGACATTTCCTATTAGTGTTCTATGAGAGAGAGTGGCTTTCGAGCAGGGGCCGTGCCCGAAGTGGATGACAGGATAACCCATTGAAAGTTAGTTAAAAAGTGATAACATAATAATATATTCAGGGGGGGTGAGAAAAATATTAATTAAGATAAGTGTACCTCGTGCATAGGTGAGTGCTTGTATAGGGCTCATAATATTACGAGAATGCCTAGAATGGCAAACTTACCACCTTGTCTTCACGAAAGGATTGGTAGGGTCCATATGAGACTTAGTTGGAACTGGAGGATCAGGAGAGGTTACCAGGAGAAACCCAGGATGGGGGCTAGGACCTATGGAGGCTGTACCATGGTAACCATCAAGCTATGCTATGACACTCTCTTCTTAGAGTCACTTGTGTTTTGTGAGTTGAGTCACATGGATGTTTGTAGAGTCTTATAGTCCTTTTGTACTTGTCTTATTTTGCTTGCTTGAGGGTTTTCTACTATCTCCTAGCACGGTGGGGTGGTTCCATTTCAGGATCACATGATTGGGTGGTAGTGCCACTTCCCATTAGATGTTCTGGATTGTATCTTTAGGCGAGGAAAGGCTTCGTTGGTATTTCTTGGTTCGTGGTTTATGTACCAGCTCTCGTTCGAGATCATTGTTCAGTTGAGACATTGTGGTCATTGTATCAGACTTTTATGTAACCTTGATATTGTAACATTGTAATCAGTGGTATTATTGGAAGCCATGTATTTATGGATATTGTAATATTATGTCAGTGAAATGAATGTTATTGTTTTGATCTTATGTTTAAATGGTTTATGGAAATTGGATACATTGGAATACTTTTATTTCTTTATTATGAAATTTGGATGTATGTGTAGTTTTAAACTTAAGTTTTCAATTTATCTAATTAAATGGATTAACCATGGTGTTAATATAATCTACAAATCAATCTTCATTGGTAACCCTTAGGAAAACATATGTTAGACTTCCGCTGTGCTATTAAAAGTGCAATGGTTTTAGTTAATGCACTTAGTTTTTCAAAAAAAAAAATTGTTTCACCCTTTAGTGCCTAGTTGTGTTGTTTTCCTTTAGGGTTCCTAGTGGGGCATTACACTTCCCAAAACTAGTCACTGAATGCACAAGCTAATCATTCTAATTTCTCTTTCAATTAGTAAAAATATGAAAAGCCACCACCCTCGTCCAATTTAAAACATTGGGATAGCATGCACACTAAAACCATTCAACCAAGAACAAAACTATTGTCTCATCCAAACTGCTCTGATCCTTTAGACAAAGACTGTTATATTTGTATACCCTCAAAGTATTGCCCATGCTTGACTATCATTAACTTTACTATTTTTTTACCAGTCATTATGATGTTGTTATAATAGATTTATGCAACTTAATATGTTACTTTCCTTTCTTGTATAGAGGATTGTGGCTAGTGATTCATTGTTGTAGTTCTTGATGCATTGGATTCTCAAAAGCTATAATTCTTTTGTGCCCATTGACTACTTTTAGAGACTAATACTCTATGTTGTGCTTATTGAAGACATCCTATACTATTGCTTCTGATCTTTTCTCTTCATCATCTTCCTAATGTCACTGATGTTATCAAACTTGTCTCAGACCTCTAATATGGTTAGTTTAGGTAATGATTTTTCCTCTATGTTACAGGAATATGTATTGGTCAACACATTACCATAGTTTTGCTCGATGAAGTATACCCCAACATTAATTTTACAAATGATGAAAATTATGTTATCTTTTGTTTACCCTTAGGATGATTGCGAATTCTCTATTTAGACAGTCATAGCCCCTTGAATGGTGGTTGTCTCCATGATTGACCATGCTTTTCTATTCTTATACTGGTTTGTGAATATGATCATCATATCTATCATAATAGTGGATGTTTCCCATAACTATCACTTAACCCTTTTACTATCTTTTTATATGATTCTTCACTGCTCCTTGTTCACTATTTGGTTGGGGTTTCATTGTTTGTTTGGGGTTTCATTGTTTGTTTGTTTATTTCCCAAATAATGGATTGTTTCTTCATGACTGCATTCATGTATTCCTAATAGAGCTTGGCAATACTTTTTTCTTTAGACTGTTTTCTAGTTGATGGACCGTATCTTTGTTGTTGTTGACAGTGATATCTTTCTCTTTTGTGAGGGTTGCTTCTTTCTTACTCTTTGAAGTTTTGCTACTGTGTCTCAAATTGAAGTAAGAGATAAATCTAGGACTGTCCTTTGTCTGCGACACTTTCTTTGCATTATTCATGCTCCATCACTTCATATGCATTATAGACATGACCATTTTTTTGCAGTCTCTTATTTTTGCATTCTATGGAACTGCTAGTGATGTATGTGAAGCATGATTTGTTCATTAGTGATTCTTATCATTATTGGAACAATCATGATAGTATTGTTGTCCTTTTTTACTTTACTATTTTGTTTGAGTCTTTTGACAAAGCTGGGAAAGAAATGAGACCTTATATGCTTTGTTTGGCTATCTTTTACAGTGATTGATATGCTTTGTGACTTTGACATTGTTTCAGAGTCTTTACACTATTGTAGGTGTCATTGATTGAAGTTGGACTATCATAAGCTTCTTGTTTTGACAGTGAATTTTAGAATTTGTGTCATTCCCTTTGGTCTACTTGTTGTTTGTAACTAGGGCTATATATGGGTTTAGATTGCCTTAAGGCAACATCTGAACCCATTTAGGTCTGGGCCCTATCCTAGGGTAACGTGACCCCAAATCTATACCCAGTCCAGTCTTCACGCTATCCTAGATACACATGCCACATAATATATATATTGGCACCAAAATTTAAAGTAGGCCAACTTGCAATTAAGAGTTAAAGGTGCGTATAAATAGAAGACATTTTGCAAGTCAAACTCACTCATTTCATTCTGCAAGAAAACTGAATTAGATGTGCTTAATAAGGTGCGAATACACAATGAGGAAAGTGAAATTATTTAGACTTATGTGAAACTGTCCAAGAGGACATAGGTTGTTTTGGTATGGACTTGGAGAACTTAGAAGTGCAGATCTGCTATGCAAAAGGATCGGATCTAACAGAGAAGCTAAGTATTGTACTTGTGATTTTAAGAGGAGAATATATAATCTGACCTGTGGGTCTTTAATGCTGGGTTTTTCCTCCTTGGAAGTTTTCCCAAGGTATTTGTGTTTGTCTGCTGGTTACTTACTTTATTTCTGATTTTACTGAATGTTAACTTATCAACTTATTTTGCCACAAATCTGATTACAATCTAGGGCATAATCAAAGCATATAAATCTAATTAACAAACCTAGGGTATAAAATTACATGGTATCCAAGCCAAGGTGTCATTAACTTCTGATTTTAGCAAATCAATTATTGCATATAGTTGTTTTTTGTTTTTAGATTAAAATGTTAGGTTTGAAGGCTGAAGATAGACGTGAAGGAGCCATTGATTTTTCTAGTTGGAAAGTCCGTATTCTACTGATCCTTGAAGAGAATGATCTGCTGAAATTTGTAGAAGAAGAAAGTTTGTCTCCTCCAGAAGATGCTGAAGAGATGAAATAGTTCAAGAAAGATTCCCTCAAGGCCAAAAGGATCATAATTGAGTTCGTCAAAAATCATCTTGTCACTGTCATATCAAAGTTCATGTCTGCCAGGGAAATGATCAAACACTTGGAAGGGATGTATGTGGTCAACAACCTATACTAGTCAAACTAGTATAACGTATGGGGTTGAAACTCCCCCTATTCTACAGGGCCCTTGCTCTAAGACAACAATTTCTTCACATGAAAATGAAAGAAGAAGACTCAATCATAGCCTACTTCATGAAGATCAATGAACTAAAGGACAAGCTAAGTACTCTTGATTGCCAAATATCAGATAAAGATCTTGTTTTGATTGCATTAAATGGTCTACCTGATGAATGGGAACCATTCATTCGTAGCATTGGTGGAAGATTCGATCGTCCCAAATTTGAACGTCTTCAATCTGATTACATCAAAGAGGAATCTCGAATTGAGGTAAGAGGAAAACTCAAGAACTCTCACAAAGATAATCACGTTCTCTTGGCTAAATCTAGGAAAGGTGGACTTTGGAAGAAAGAAAAGAGAAGCAAAGATTTTAGATCCTCATCCTTTGATCCAAGGAAAAAGTCAAGAGATTCCTCTCACATTTGTTGCTTTAGATGTGATAAGTATGGTCACTATGCCAGAGATTGTCAGAATAACTCGAAGGAAAGGGAAGCCAACATAAATGAAGTTGTCGAACAAAGTGAAGATTACCTTCTTATCTCTGCTCTATCCAGTAATGTTCCTACGAACAACAATACATGGATACTTGACAGTGGTACCTCCATACACATCTCAGGATTTCATGAGCATCTCTCAGATCTGATTGAAAAAGACACCAACCTTCATGTAGTAATCAATGATGATGCTTGATACTCGATAAAAGGTTCTGGCACTACCTCTTTATAACAAGATTCTGGTATTTCCTTACAACTCTATGATATTCTCTTTGTACCTGGTATTAAAAGAAATCTGATTTCCATTTGTGCCTTAGAAGATAAGGGTTTGCAAATAGCATTTTCTGAAGGGAAAGTACTCGCGTGGCCTATGAAATATAATTTCAAATCTGCTCATATTATTGGAAATAGATGTGATAGTTTATATAAGCTTGCAGCTAATCCAATTCAAGCTCTCATTCATGAGACCCCTGAATCATGTGAAGTATGGCATAGAAGATTGGGTCACTTACACTTCCAAACTCTTCCCACTCTCGGTAAAATGTTTAAAGGTATGCCTAAACTCAGTTTATCTCATGATGATGCTTGCAAAGGTTGTGCAATGGGTAAGAATATAAAGAATCCCTTTCATAAAAGCGATAGTAGGGCTAAAGAAAGGTTAGAACTTATTCATTCAGATTTATATGGTCCTATGTCTATAGCATCTCCTAGCGGTTTCCTATATTATGTTATCTTCATAGATGATTTCTCTAGGAAAACATGGATCTATTTTCTTAAATCTAAAGAGACTAAAAAAGTCCTAAACAGAATTAAAGAATTCGAAGCCTTAGTTGAAAATACTACAAGAAATCAAATTAAATGTTTCAGGTCTGACAATGGAGGTGAATACACCTCAGGTAGTTTCTATGACTTTTGTGTTAAAATAGGAATTAAGAGGGAGTTCTGCGTTCCATACAATCCTCAACAAAATGGAGTTGTTGAAAGAAAGAACAGGACCATTGTTGAAGCTGCAGGAGCCATGATCCATGATCAAGACCTACAACCTTTTCTATGGGTGGAAGCATCCAAAACAATAGTTTACATTCTGAATAGATGTCCTCATTGCGCCCTAAAAGATGTGACTCCTGAAGAAGCCTTTACAGGAATCAAACTTGACATCAGTCACTTAAGGATACTTGGAGCCCTATGTATGTTCATGTGCCTAAGGAAAAACAAACCAAGTTGGTCCATCTAGAAAGAAAGGCATCTTAATGGGTTACAACGAATCTTCCAAAGCCTTCAAGATCTACATTCCAGGTCAAAGGTATGTTGAGGTAAGCTAAGATGTAACTTTTGAAGCAGATATTGCTTTCAAAAGATCTAAATGCTCATTAACCAACAATAATTATATGATGATTGAAAATCAAGATTCAATAGTTGATGCTAACCCTGATATACATGAGGAGTCTACTGACCTTCCAGATCAGGAAGTTTAGAATGACCCATCAGAACCTATGCACTCTACCGATATACCTCAGGATATTGTGGTCTACAAGAAGAGACCACTTTGGGTTAGAAACATGATTCAAGATGCTAAAGGATGTTCTACTCCTAGAGGAACCTTAAGAGATAGCAGGAGATTCCAAAATCATGCCAACTACTTTTTTGTGATGTGCAATATCATTGAGTGTGACCTTCACAATGTCGAAGAAGCTATGTCCCATTATGCTTTAAAATTAGCCATAGATGAAGAGTATGGGTCTATCATCAAAAATGATGTCTGGGACATTGTACCCAGACCTAAAGGTAAGTCTGTTGTTTCCTCTAAATAGTTGTTTAAAATTAAACATAATGCTGATGGTAGTATTGAAAACTATAAAGCTAGGTTTGTAGCTCATGGTTTTTCTCAAAAAGAAGGAATAGATTATGAAGAAAACTTTGCCCCTATTGCTAGATATACTTCTATTAGATCTATAATAGCTATTGCTGCAGCCAAAGGTTGGGAGCTGCACCAAATGGACATTAAGACAACCTTCCTCAATGGAGTCATTGAAGAGGAAGTCAATATTGAGCAACCAGAAGGTTATGTAATCCATAAAAGAGATTCTCATGTTTGCAAATTGAAGAAAGCCTTATATGGGCTCAAGTAGGCTCATCGTGCTTGGTATGAAAGAACTGATAAGTACTTACTAAGCTTAGGATTTTGCAAGAATAATGTTGATGCTAATATTTACTTGAAAGTTTATAATGGTGAGACGCTTATTTTAGTTTTGTATGTGGATGATTTATTTCTTACTGGTGAAAGTAAATTAATCATAAGATGTAAGAAGAAATTAGCCTTAGAATTTAAAATGAAGGACTTAGGTTTAATGCATTACTTCCTAGGGTTAGAAGTATGGCAAAGATCCAAAGAAATTTTTCTAAGTCAAGGAAAATATACTATTGATATTCTAAAAAGATTTAGGATGATAGATTGTAAACCTATTTATACTCCTATGGAATATAACTTAAAGAAGTTAAGTGTTTTTGCAGCTAACTCTAGTTTTGCAGATCCATCTGAGTACAGGCAGTTGATTGGCTCCCTGATGTACCTAGTCAATACTAGGACATATATCTATTATGCTGTGAATGCTCTTAGTCAGTTCATGAGCTTACCTAAACTTGTTCACCTGGTTGCTGCCAAGCACATTCTAAGATACATGTGTGGCATGATTCGTTATGGGCTCAATTATTCACTTAATACCTCAATCCTCTTGGAAGGCTACTCCGATTCAGATTGGACAGGAAGTGTCAAGGATAGGAAAAGTACTTCAGGTATCTGCCTTAACTTGGGCTCTACTGTGATCTCTTTTGCATGTAGAAAGCAATCTTCGGTAGCATTAAGCACTGCATAGGCTGAGTACATTGTCACATCTGTTGCATCCAGGGAAGCAATGTGGCTTCGTAAGCTCCTTGTTGGACTATTTGGTCAAGATAGTGGTCCTACCACCATTCATTGTGATAATCAAAGTTGTATAAAGATGTTAGTAAATTATGTATTCCATGATTGGTCCAAACATGTGGAAACACACTATCATTTCATTCAGGATATGGTGCAAAGAGGTACCATTCATCTAAAGTACATTAGCAGAGATGAACAGATTGCGGACATCCTTACCAAACCTTTATCCAGAGTGAAGTTTGAATACTTCAGAGACAGACTTGGTGTTGTGGAAAAGGGAACCCTGATTGAGAGGGAGCTTCAATCTCAGTGACTCTATCTGTAGCACTTTGAATCATTCTATGCTTGTGTGCAAGAATAAATTATATCCAACCTATGCTTGTGTGCTAGATGGACAATTGTAATGATGTAAAGACCCACTGGTGTTTTACACTTTCTATGCTGGTGTGCTAGAACCATCCTATGCTTGTGTGCTAGGTGGAAAATGTAATTCTATACTTGTGTGCTAGATGGAACTCTAAAGGTTCAGATTATGTATTCTCCTCTTCCCTAGTTAAGAGGGAGTGTTGTTTGTAACTAGGGCTATATATGGGTTCGGATTGCCTTAAGGCAACATCCGAACCCCTTTAGGTCTGGGCCCTATCCTAGGGTAACGTGACCCCAAATCTATGCCAAGCCCAGTCTTCATGCTATCCTGAATACACATGCCACATAATATACATATTGGTGCAAAAATTTAAAGGAGGCCGACTTGCAATTAAGAGTTAAAGGTGTGAATAAATAGAAAACATTTTGCAAGTCAAACTCACTCATTTCATTTTGCAAGAAAAGTGAATTAGCTCTTCTTAATAAGGTGTGAATACATAAGAAGGAAAGCGAAATTATTCAGACTTGTGCAAAATTGTCCAAGAGGACATAGGCTATTTTGGTACAGACTTGGAGAACTTAGAAGTGCAGATCTACTATGCAAAAGGATCAGATTTGATAGAGAAGCTAATTATTGTACTTGTGATTTTAAGAGGAGAATATATAATCTGACCCATGGGTCTTTAATGTTGGGTTTTTCCTCCTTGGAAGTTTTCCTAGGGTATGTGTGTTTGTCTATTGGTTACTTTATTTCTGATTTTACTGAATGTTAACTTATTTTGCCACAAATCTGATTACAATCTAGGGAATAATCAAAGCATATAAATCTGATTAACAAACCTATGGTATAAAATTACACTACTCACACAACCCTTTCTAATTGTCCTTTATAAGCTATTGTTTGCACACTGTGTTAAAATATGTGTATGAAGTATATTGTAAACTTGGGACTGGATCTAAACTTTACACATACTATAATTCATTTTCCTTATTCAATCAGAACCTATTGTTAAATATTCTTTCCAAATTGCCTAGCCTATTCAAAATATCGATTGTATCACAACATATAGTGTAAAGCTACTACAAAATATAGTGTAAAACTATTGCAACATATAGTGTAAAACTACTGCAAAGATGTAGGAGAATATCTAAACTATCGATGAGGTGCATTTTTGTCTTTGCACTTGATTTTTCATTCATGATACATTTAATAGGATACCTGGCCATATTATAATGCCAAAATATCATTTATGTTGCTCATTCTATCAAGGATACTACTCATTGTAATGGCTGCAGGGACTTGTTTGAAAGCTCTGGGAATGGATATGAATTGTTTATGCATGTAAAATTCCTATACATAAAGGCTTAAAGTTGACATTGAACAAGAATATGAAGTAGGAAACTAATCCTAAATAGCTTGAAAAAACCACAACCGTAGAATGACAATAAAAAAGACATCCTCAACTTACAAGCAAAATGGTCTATGGTTTTGTAATATTTATACTTCTGTTATAAGAATTTAATTGTAAATTTAAACAATATATATTTAATTTTTTTGATAATAATCCCAACTTCCTTTTTTTGTTTACCTACCGTAGACCATCTTGTCCCTCCACTACAGTCTTTTTAGTCTCCCTATCTTGGATACAATGGATAATTTTTGAATTAAAAATTTGATTGCAATCCACTTGGGATTATTGTATACAACAACCAAACTCATAATTAAATAATTTATAAAGTTCTTTTGTATTTCCCTCTTTTGCTAGAAACATCTAGAAGTTTCATAACATTTATATATTAGTTTCCCTTACAACTTGCTGAAGTTTCCAATCTGTTGTCTGTAATATAAGCACATTTTGAACTCAACATGGCATCAGTAAACCTAATCAAGAAGGATTTTTCTAACATAGATGATCTTGTCTTTATTATAGTGTCTCACTATTGTTGTATTTTACCAAACATCATGTGCTACAATAAATGTTTTTTGAATGCAAGGGATTGTCTTGACTAGATTAACAATGGATTGTTAGCTTACACTAGATGTGTATCAAAAATTATTTTAATTTTGAAAGTTAATTTTTTGATGGAAGGAATATTGTAGTGATGGCATGTGGCACTTGATACTTCAGAGTACGTTAACAACATGCTTTGAATATGAATCATATTAAATTATCTAGTTTTCTAGTTTTAAGTATTGTTCGGTGTTCTCCATCTATTTCAATGGCAGCTCTGGAATTGAATATAATGAAATAATTTTTTGTTTTGTTATTAGGCTTCTTTTTCTTGTAAGATATATAGCAAAGTTCCCAGACTCAGACTCGGCTCTGACTCGGCAAGGCTGACTCGACTCGTGACTTGGCTCGGACTCGGCAATGACTCGGCAACGACTCGGCAAAATAAGAAAACCCTTGAAATTTAGATATTTTTAACGATTTAAAACTTGTTTCATACACCCATTATTGAATTAAGCTTAAAGACACTATAACATCATCAAATAGAAGCTAATTTGATCACATACATAAACATACATCCATCACATGCGTAGAAATGTAAATTGTAGCTGAAGGAATTAGAAAACATAGATATATAGAGTTATAAATGTTGTCCAATGTATATAAAATCCATGACTTCAAATGTTCCCAAACATATATGTAACTATAAAGTGTAAACAAAAACAAGTCTATGGCTCAGGCTCAGGCTCAGCCTCGTCTATCTGCCTCCTAGAAAGGCATCTAAGGTAGGTCCTGGATGACTGAGTAGCCATAGTCTCTGCTTGTGATGTGCCAGTCTGAGTAGCCATAGGTGTTGGGGACGAGGGGACGTGTTTTTGGGACGGGGGGACCAAGGGCCTAAGTTTGGGGACGGGGGGGGTGGCGGGGTGGTGTTACTGATATAGTTATACATATACATATAGTACTTGAAAAACTAGTTTTGAAAAGATGTATGACAGTAATACAGTATAAGAATTACATTTTCAAATGAGACTATAGGAAATTTGAAATACTAAATCTAAATACCAATTACCAAGATTTCTAAGTTGTGTTGTTATATGGAGCCTAATCAGAGTCAGAGGTTAGATTTTCCCTACTTCTTTCGGGGCGGTTTCCCCCTATATTTTTCAATGGGGGTTTGGGGGTAGCGCCCCCAACTTGGGGTCAAGGGGCATCGCCCCTTGCGGGGTCATGACCCTCAGACTTGGCGAGTCAGGGAATGACTCGCTTGACTCGGCGAGTCAGGTGAGTCACACCCTCTGACCTGTCCGAGCCCAGGTCAGGGTCACCGTGACCCGGCAGGGGTCACCCAGCCCGCTGACTCGCGTGACTCGCCGCGAGTCACGGAAGTCTGATCTATAGACATCTTTGATGTAAGATCTCCTTGCTTGCTATTAATGCTTTATCTGTTATTCAACTAATTTTTCATGATGCTTATGTTTGTGTTACAATACCTCAGCATCTTGTTAGGCTTCTACAAGTTATTGTTAATGGGAATTGTTATTTGGCACTACCCTAGCTTGCAAGCATCCACTTCAAGAACTCTATAGGCAAAAACTGGGCACCTCATGAACTTGGTGTGTCTATATCCCATATCTATATCTATGTTTTATTTCAATTTATTTGCATATGTGATTTTTTAAAATTGAGCAACATGGTGGCAGGATAATAGCAAAAGATATCACCAACCGAATTTATTTGTATATGTGATTTTTTTAAATTGAGCAACATGATGGCAAGAGAACAACATAAGATATCACCAGCCAATAAGGCAATATTTAGAGAAAATCTAATTCAATTCATAACCTGTGTTCCTCCTTTGCCTAATTCAATTCATAACTTGTGTTCCTTCTTTGCTGAGGTACGTAGTTAGTACACATCTTACTAGTCAAGATTTTTTAGCTATGGATTATTCTTGCAATTACTTATCTTTCTTTCATTTGTTTATCTTGATTTAATTTTTCCTACAAATATGTTTACGATTCTATCACTTGTTTATCTTGATTTATTTTTTCCTACAAATATGTTTACGATTATTCTTGTTGTAGAAGCTGGCTATTTAATTGGATCAAATCCATGTTCTTATCTCAATTTAACAAAGAGAAATTCCTTTCTTAGTTGTGAAATAGTTATTCAATATTGTCACATGCATATTGGTCAGAACTCTCCACCGCTCTAGATTGGGGCTAGGGCACTCTTGACTACCCCTAAGGGGGATTACTCAAGATATTGTCTTTGTGCCTATTGATGTAGACTCTAGTTTTCTATGCATCAGGGTACATAATTTGAAATGTTTTATTTGATAACTCAAAATCATGACTTCAATGAATGAAAACATGCCTATTTTGTAAACATACTATGTTATCTTATCTATTATGCTTTACTGCCTATTGCTTTGAGTGATACCACAGTTGTGATTTTTTTCTAATTTGTCTTGAAATTATTTATACAATTTCTATTTTCTTGACTGACACCTACTTTGTAAATATATTACTTCATTTTGAGCATGAATTATAGTTTTTTTATCCTAGTAATTTGTAAATATATTACTTCATTTTGAGCATGAATTATAGTTTTTTATCCTAGTAATGCATATGCCTATTTGTGTAGGCATATACTTTAATTTTTAATGTTTTACTACATCTTGCTTTGAGTGATGTCAAAATCACAGGATTTGTTTTTCTAATTTGTATTACATGTACACAGTTTTTTGGATTCGTTTTTCTATCTTGTTTGTGTGTACAGAGCGCAATTTGCAGAAATCCATAAAAGTATTATATATGCATATTATCTAGAGCAATGGCCTAGCCTTCTTCCTTGGGTCAAACATAATTTGTAAGATCAACAAGTATATGCTGCTTGATATGTACTGAGAATTCTCTCAATGAAGTATGAATAAATATTCATTTTTGGTTATTTGCTTCTTCTTTAGGTCAATCTTTTTAAACTATTAGTCTCGATGTGACTTGAGTTATTTATTTGATGTGTATGTCAAGGTTCAGAGCTTATCAAGCTTATTTGTAAAATATTTTGGTCATCTATATACGTATGCATGCTTTTGCATTTAAAATGTACATTAAATTAGTTAACTTATTTTTGAATGTGCACTTTATTGCTTTCTGCAATTTTAGATTTGAATTTATGTAGTGATGTGGTCATGTAGTTAGAGGTGCCCAAGCAAATCTTTTATCCCAGCATCTTTAACGCTTGGATGGTCCTATTTTTAGCTATGTTGGAAAGACCAGTTCCTTAAGAAGGGAAACCAACTGATCCAGGACAACACAAATCTTGGGAATGGTGGAAAGTAAAGAAGTGGACAATGCATATTATGAATTGACTATACACACGGTGAGCTTAAGCTAGTTAGTTAACATTCATTGACTATGTAAAAAACTGTACTTGTTCAAATGAAAATCAACAACAATAGAATCTACTGTCTAGTCTTAAATAATTCAATAATTCAATGAAAAGTTGTTCAATATAAAAACACAAAATGGCTGGCAATGTTCACATGTTTTCAGCCATGCATTATTCAGTCTTAAAACTCACTACTAAACCAAAAGGTGTTTTGAGATCCAAGATTCTGAATGGTAAAATTATTCTTTAAAGGGTGCTAGCTCAATGGAAGAGCACTTACTTTACAAGTAGGAGGATGGTGGTTCAATTCCATCATGCCCTAACATGAATTAGTCAATAATATTGTAGTTTATATTTAACAATATTGATTTATCTGAATAGTGAGATATATTTAAAACTTCATTATTTAATATCATCTCTTGAGAGACAAAAGTGGTACTGTCTAATGAGAATATTTTTATAGTTTTAAGAAAGACAATAAGTGGGATTAAATCTACGTATATGTCACTGTAGAGACAATATGTTTTCTATTATAGGTATAGTTTCTATAGAGAAAAAATTACAATTGTCTCCCACGAGACAATAATTCTGGTGTTTTTTATTGTCTTTATAAAGACAAATTTTTAAGACAATAATTTAAGACACTTGATTAAAGACAATATTTAAGACGATACGTAAGTTTTATTTTGTCTCAAATTAAGACAATTCACTTAAAAATTGTCTCAAATATTGTCTTAAAACCTCCCTCTATGTAGTAGTTTTACGATAGTTATACATAACAAATTAAGCAGACCATCGATTATAAGAAAATCAGCAGCCTGAAGAATATCACAGACAGACGCCCGATTTTTATCAGCAGTAATAATATTTTGAGCGAAATCTGTATCCCAGATGTTCACATCTTCTTCTGATATACTGTTTGATTTTGCATGAGCATGGTATTCACAATACTCTAATACTTTCTTCAGCACTTTACCAGGTTTGACGTGACCAGAAGGAAGAGTAAGCCTTAGAGGCTCCGTCCAGTTGTGTGTGTGTTGGATACAATTCTTTATGACCTCTGATTCCATTGCAACCATTTTCTCCACCTGGAAATCTTCAAAGCCTTCCGTACCTTTGCACAGCCTCAATGTTATGATATTTGCTGCCATTTTGTTCTTCACGGAATTGAATGCGACTTCTGAATTGATGACAAATGTTATAAAAACTGGTGAATTGATAACGGGTAAGATAGAACATCTTATATCCTTCACTTTGCATAACTTGCCCGATTTTCAACAAGTGAGATAGGCCGACTTTCGCTTAGCTTTATTGTTAAAATGGGAAAAATTTAAATTCTAGATGATCTCCCTTTGTGTTAACTATTACTTGATAATACTAAATTTAAATTTCATTGTGTTGTTTTGCAATAGGACCGCGTTAAGTAGATTTCACTTCTTAGTTTAATTCAATGGAGATTTGATATCATTGTAAGTTTGATAGTCCCACGCAAGACTAATGTTTTCACCTACTTAATTGTCTATTAATTCTTGTTTGGAAAGCATGAAAACACTGAAATAAATTGTTTTTCTTAATGTTTGCATGCTTTTGGATTTTAATAATGTAATTTTAGAAAAAACCAAAAATCTGATTTTTCATTGGTATTTTTTCTAATGGGTTTCTTATTTTTTATTAAATTTTGAAGAAAAATATGTTCTAATGAATGAGCAATGAGAAGTAAAAAATATTAAGCATTTATCAATGTAGGAGCTCAAGAATCTAGTAGCTCTAAATTGAGATTGAACTAGTCGTTGTGGAGAGGTTGGTTTTGTCTTATGAAACTCTATCCATTTTCCCTCATCAACATTGTTGACATAATTTATGTTGAATCCATTATTTTAAATGTGATATTCACACATAAAACAATGTGAGTTAGAGAATGGAGTTTTGTCTTTGAATGTGCTTCAAAATATACATAGATCGGTTGATTTTTAGTTAAAATAGTACAAAAAATGATTTTTTTCTGAGTATTTTTTCCCAAAATGCTCTTGGCTAGAGGCCACTTTCTACATTTTATGGGTCATTTAACAACAACAGAGTTTCTCATAGTTGCAAGGATAATAAGATTAGATGAATTCATTTGTATTTACATCATTAGAAGGCCATATTAAGTGTTTTGGGTTTGTTTAGGTGCTTCTTAACACTAGCTTTGATGAAATGTATGAATTCTTTTTTGAGGTAGGTACTACTAATTTTAAACAAAAAAAAATGTTAAAAGCGAAAACTAAAATAGTTTTTTGGGTCTATAATTAAGGCCCCATTTTGACACATGTAGGTAGAGTGATGAAATTTTTTATGAAATTTGGCTTTACACCTCTACTTGAAGTTTTGTAAATCCTTTAATAAAATTCATTATGTGTATATCCTACAATAGTGGCATTCCATGAAACCACATTTCTAAGTTCCTTTGAGGCATTTTGTTAAACAATCCGCCTCATCTAATCTTCCACATTTTGCATATATGTCTACCTGTACATTTCCAACTATAATAGCTGACAAAAATCACTCTTGCATCATGCTTTGTTGGCTCTCCATATCTAGAACCAATACATCCATTTTAGCATAGGCACGAACAATGATGGAAAAGGATATTGAAAATACTTTTTAACAAATCCAATTTGTGCATATCGTGCAATTTCGAAGCAGTCCAGGATTGTTCAATAGCTAAGCTAGCGTTGTATGGAGACAAAATGCCTAGGTGCATATGCTGCACGCATTGTTGGATATGCTCAAAACGGTTTCATTGAGAAAGCCTTGCATCATTTTAAACAAACATTATTGGTAGGTGTAAAGTCAAATTCAGCAAGTTTTGCAAGCATCATCTTGACAAGACCCAAAGTAGGAGCTTTTCTAGTGTATGAAGATCCATCAATAAATAATAGAACTATTTTTTTGTTTGCGATTTTGATAGTGTTGAAAGGCTACTAGATTTTGTTATTGAGTCCCTATTTGGCTTGAAGACTACTTTGATTTGGATGCAATTGATTCTTTATATATTTCTTGATTGTTTTTGTTGATTATTTCTTCTAGTCGTGGCTTTGGGCTTAGTGATCTCAATGGTAGCATTGGATAGCCTTCGAGTTGAGGATTTCTTCTGGTACTTTTAGTCCGTCGAGTGATAGCAGAACTTCCGACATAAATGGAGCGAAGTGAACTTCTTACCCCTGCATTGAATATTTTGGATTTGGGGTCAACATGTTTGTGCTCTGGTCACCTATAATATGAATTAGAGTCTTTGTATGAGATTTTTAACAGTTTGGATCCAATTTATTATGCATAAATTTTTTATACATTTTTTACTTTATCCATTTAGAAGTGCACATTTTGTGGAAAAAAATTGCTCATTCTTTTCAGCAATTTTGTTCTTATACAAGGAACAAGCTATAGATCATGTAAAAGTGGACTACTGATGCCCCTTTTATTTCACTTTCATTTAAAAATCCTGACTCTTAAATGTTAACATATACTGAAGATATCTTACTCAGTTTTACAAAGGTTTGTGGGGAATATTTTGATTTCAATTTTGAATCATCTCTTGTTCACTTAATGCAATAAATATTTGACAGAATTGACTAAGTAATTTACTGATTTTTTAGCATCTTATCTTTAATGTTAAATCCTCTAATATCATTTCTACATTCTCATCCATATGTCCACAACAAAATGAACTTTGGTCAATTATGTAAGTACTCTAACCTAATTTATAAGGACATTGTCTTAATAGCACCTTAATAGTGTGGATATTTTATATTGTGCACAAAGGATGATGCAAGAAAGAATTGAGAATAGAACAACTTTGATTATTGTGCTTAACCAAGTACATCGATTGCTAAAGAAGAGGTCACTGCTACAATTTTAGCCTCATTTCATATTTAGATTATATCTATAATTTGCATCATTGAAAGATCTTGCATTTTGCCTAGGCTATACATTCAGCAGGACCGAATGTTTCCCTATTCAAACTATTATCTTTTTTGTTCCCAATTCATGAATTACTACATTCATCAATAGATATCCAGCAACATCCCTATTTTTTTCATAGAAAATCAATTTCAATGAATTCCCTTATCAAGATAATATTATTACCTATTCTTGGAGCCTCTGCCAACACCTCAATTCTCTTCAATTATAACTTTTCGGATGTAATGATGAGATATACTTTCTAATTTCACACATATGGAGTTTTATAGTTGATTAAATAATTTAGGTTTTTCCTCTATTTTGAAGGTGTTCTCTTAATGTTCTTGAAAATCTAGCAAGTGTAAAACCGACAAAGTTCCATGGTAGGTCATTAAATGTGTATGATGATGTTCCTACAAACAAGGTAGGTTTGGTTTTGAAAAATATATTTTGCATTGTTTATTGTAAAGTGAATCTCAAAAATCATAAAATATTGTTGTTTGTTATTCTAAATGATTGTTTCAAATGGAGAGGGTTAGTAGGGTGTTTAGTACAATTGTCTTTCCTATCTTGTAGGGCTCTGTCAAAAGAATATGTACCAAAAAGTATCATTTAATTAAGTGGGGTGGATATTGACTATTATGTTATATGTTTATTTTTTACAATGGAAGCTTTAGTTCTATAGAACAACCACTCCCTACCCTCAAAATGCAATAGTTTTAGCCTCATTTTCAATTGTCTTGTATGTTAAGAAAGTATAATTCATTTAAATTGATTGTCTCTAATAAATACCCAACCTCATTTCCTCTAGTCGTTCATAATTGCACCAAGCAACAATAGATTTATACAAACTAGAGATACAAATTTTCCATTTTAAGGGTAGCAACTCAAGGAATGCAAATTGATGCCAAAAGTATTTTCATTCTGACATTTAAATAACAATAATATAATTGTTTCTAAAACTACCCTTAGATTACCTTTTTTCCCAACCAACTATTAATCACTTGCATCACTTATTGTTTTGAAATGAACAATGTAGGGACATAGAGATTTAAGAACATATGTATCACTTTTCATGCCTTGTGGGAAGAAAAAAAGAGAAATGGATGAACCCATTCTCCTCTAGACCTTTAAATGCTTCCAAAGGAAATTATTTGTTAAGTTTTTTATATAAAATATTTTGTAGAATTTATCTTCTATAAAATCTGTTGGTCATTCATTTTTCTATTTTTTCTTTACAAAAAGTAGTTGTTTGCATTATCTAGAACAAGTGAAGCAAGAGTATTATCTTTCGAAAGCACAAGATCTAAGATCCATTTCATTCAATTAAATCACTTAAAACTCTTACAAGACTACTCTTAAACTCAAAAAAAATATTAAATACTAGCTGAAAGTCACATTTAATATCATTTTTTTTTTCAAGTCAAAATCTAAAATGGGCTTTGGTTTAATTTTAATTACTTCATGAACCTTGTGATGTTACTATGGATTATCAATGGATGTAATGTGGAATAATTACAAACTATGATGTAGAAATTGTGATGCATGTTATGCAACTTATATTGTTGAATCATGGATCAATACATAATAAAAAATATTTCTAGAGGTACCAACATCATTAGTGATGTTTGAGGTACAATTGAGTCATGTTCATACACAAGAAGGAGCCATGTAAGAGCATACACTTGTTTAAATTTATTTTAGATAAGGAAATTTTGGATAATAAATTATTATGCATAATTATGTTGTAATTTAATAGTTATGTGGATAATGCTAGTATTAGACACATTATGAATACAACAAATAAATATTGTACTATGTGAGATTTTGTTTTTAAATATTTGGTATCAAATTATGGAAGGAATTTGGAGTCAAATTATGGAAGGAATTTTATTTATTTTTTATTTTTAGATTATAGGAATTTGGTACAACAGCCCTATAAATTGTAGTGCACCTAGTAAACTTTTTAATGTGATCGGTGATGCTAGTGAAACATGTCCTCCAATGCCATGTGGGCTAAGAGGTGACTGGATCTCATGACCTCATCCTTTACCATAGGAATTTATCACCAATCGAACAAAGCCCCCAACCCAAAAAAGGAATTTCTTCTGCCTTCATCTAGTGCCTCTTGAATAGTCTTCACACCAAAAATCAGACTAACCCTATCACCTTCAACCATTTTCAAAATTGTCCTTAATCGCATAGCATTAAATTGACTACGTACCTTTCCTTTCGTTGCTTTCTCTAAAGACACAAAATGAGAATCAACTACTTTCAACATGCTTCTTAGCTTACTGGAGGGTGAGTTTGTTGAATCTTTCTTAAAAGATGGCATAATTTTCTCCAACACACTTGTCACCATGGATATCACTTCTTTGTCTTCAGAGTGATACTTCAATAAGTTTTAACTCACTTTGTCTTGTGCAAGTGTTGCAAGCTTGAGTGCTTGGACTGGAGATAGAGAATTAAGATCTATAAGCCCTTTGGTGAGATCTTTGTCACTAATAATTTGTTTCCTTTTGTCCACAGTGTCTCTTATCATTGGAACCTGTTTAATCTTATCTCCATCCTTCTCCTTCTCTTCCTTCTATGCATCTTCACCTTTTTTTGCATCCTCTCCCTTTTGATCTCCAACATTCTCAATTGCCTTCTTAGATTCAATATTTATCACCGGGAGATTGTGATCAGCTTCACCAGAGTTATTAACCTTCTGATTATCAATAATAGCATCTCCAAATATGTCTTGTACATTTATCTGCACATCTGGAGAGGAGGTATCATCTTGTACATGTACTTCCAGAGGGGTGTCAACTTTTGTCAGATTTACTTCATACCTGTTCTCTTCCAAAACTTGTTTCAAAATTGTTTCCATCTCCTTAGCCACTTCATCTACTTTTCTGAGCATGATCTTGTTAACTCTTGTTTTGCTTCTAAATCTTCTCTTCATAACCTTAAGGAGTCTGTCAACTTCACTCTTAGAAATCACAAAGCACAAATTAACGAATACATACTATTTTATTTTCTCATCTTCTAAACTAGTTATATGCCTTCTGGCATCCAAAATCATATATAAACCCTTTATAATCATAGATGATAATTCTATCAGGGCTTTACTATATACATTCATATACTTTACAATGGCTTCCTCAAGAGTACTTTGATCATTCTCGTCACAATTCTCATAATATTTAGATATATTCTTCAAATTTCCTTCCTTCACTACTTCATCAACTATCTGACTAAGTGAAATTGGGGGAAAAATAGTGTAGTTACCTTCTAGTTGTCTAGACTTTAGATCTTCATCAAGCTCAAACTTGGGCTTCCTACTTGGACAAGGTCTTTTGGATTGTTCAGCTACAACTTTAGGCTTTTTGCTTGACTATCCTGGTAGAGGTAGCAGTCTTCATCATTTCCCTCACTGCTTCATCAGATTCTCTCTTCCTCAGCAGTGGCTACCACATAGACTCTCGCAGGTTTCCCTTTCTTCCTCTTCTTTGCTCCACCAAATGATTTGGTTTGAGGCTTAGGTGGAGGGTCTACTTTTGAGCACCCAATGAGGGTACTAACTTTGTTTGTCTTAGCTTAGGAGGAATCACCGGTTTAGTCTTCTGGTTGAACCATGTCCTCCACTTTCAGGATTTTTTTCTCACGGGCTCTACGAATTGCTCCCTTAGTGATGCCCATATCTTCAATGAGTTATTCTACTTCTTTCCAAACTCTATTATGTATACTAGGCTTGGTAAATTGAGAATGCAAGCTTAAACATGTTTCAAATGGAGAGAGTTAGCAGGTTGTTTAGTACAATTGTCTTTCCTATCTTGTAGGGCTTTGTCAAAAGACCATGTACCAAAAAAGGTATCATGCAATTAAGTAAGGTGGGCATTGACTATTATGTTATATGTTTGTTTTCATTACAGCAAAGACATATTCTCATATTTATAGCATGTGGGTGTGTATAGATGTTTTTGTTTTTTCTATCTCAAGCAATTATATTTTTGCCTGACAATGGAAGCTTTAGTTTTATAGAACAACCACTCCCTACCCTGAAAGTGCAACAATTTTAATCTCATTTTCAATTGTCTTGCATGTTAAAAAGTATAAGTTCATTAAATGGATTGCCTCTAATAAATTCCCAATCTGATTTGCTCTAGTCGTTCATAATTGCACCAATCAATAATAAATTTATACTAACTAGTGATACAAATTTTCTATTTTAAGGGCAGCAACTCAAGGAATGCAAATTGATGCCAAAAGTATTTTCATTCTGAAATTTAATTAGCAATAATATATTTTTTTTAACCTACCCTTCCATTACCTTTTCTCCTAGCAAACTGCTAATCACTTACATTACTTAATTGTTTTGAAATGAACAATGTAGGGACTTATAGAGTTAAGAACATATGCATCACTTTTCATGCCTTGTGGCAAGAAAAAAAGAGAAATGAGTGAACCCATTCTCCTCTAGACCTTTCAATGCTTCCAATGGAAATTATTTGTTAAGTGTTTTATATAAAAGCGTTCGTAGAATTTATCTTCTATAAAATCTGTTGGTCATTTATTTTTGTATTTTTTCTTTAAAAAAAGTAGTTGTTTGCATTATCTACAATAGGTGAAGAAAGTGTATTATCTTTCAGAGCACAAGCTCAAAGATCCATTTAAGTCAATTACATCACTTAAAACTCTCCACAAGACTAATCTTAAAATCAAACAAAATATTAAATACTAGCTAAAAGTCACATTTAATATCATTTTTATTTTGCAGTCAAAATCTAAAATGGGCTTTGGTTTAATTTTAATTATTGCATGAACTTTGTGATGTTACTATGGATTATCAATGGATGTAATGTGGAATAATTATAAACTATGATGTAACAAAAGTGACACATGTTATGCAACTTAAATTGTTGAATCATGGATCAATACACAATAAAATTGATTTTTAGAGGTACCAACATCATGAGTGATGTTTGAGGTACAAATGAATCATGTTTGTACACAAGAAGGATCCATGTAATAGTATACACTTGTGTAAATTTATTTTAGATAGAGACATTTTGGATAATAAATTATTATACATAATTATGTTATAATTTTATGATTATGTGGATAATGCTAGTATTAGACACATTATGAATACAACGAATACATATTGTACTATGTGAGATTTTATTTTTAAACATTTGGTATCTAATTATATAAGGAATTTGGTATCAAATTATGGAAGGAATTTCTTTTTCTCTTTTTTTTTTAAACTGTAGGAATTTGGTACAACACCCCTATAAACTGTAGTGCAGCTGGTAAACTTTTTAATGTGATTGGTGATGCTAGCAAAACATGTCCTCCAATGCCATGTGGGCTAGGAGGAGACTGGACCTCATGACCTCATGCTTTACCATAGGAAGTTCTCACCAATCGAACCAAGCCAACAACCCAAGAAAGGAATTTCTTTAACATGTAATATGATTAAGGTTTTATATTCATGAGGAAAATAAAAATTAAAGATGTATGATTATGAAAATAATATAACATGGTAAAGCGTTGGGACATTTGTGACATCTAGGAGAAAATACAATCAAAGGGAAGGGGGATGCAAGATCCCACATCACTAAATGTTAATGCAACTCTAATTGTTAATTAGTTAAAATTGAATTGGTGATAGATGGTAGTAAGTTTATTCCATTGGGTGTGTTTTCATAATTACAAAAATGTACCCTCTTTGGTTATGATGAAATTGAACTCACTTTAATGTCTAATTATTTTTTACGTTGAATTGACAATTACTAAAACCAATAATGGTATATGCACATATGAAGTATTAGATATGATATGAATTTGTGATTTCTTATAAGGGATGAGTAAATAAGTCATAAGTAGAATTACTATAATTTTGATAGAAACTAGTATGATTTATTATGATTATGTAACTATACTTGTGGTTGTATTATGGAGGAAGGTTTTGGAATCAATGAAGATTGAGAGGGGGGGTGAATCAGTGTTCTACAATTAACAACTTTCTTAACCTAATTCTTTAACCACCAGATGCAAATGAATAAAAGAAAAGTGCAAAAACTGAATGCAAAAAAGCACAAAACCATAACACTGGAATTTTTACATGGAAACTCGAAAAGGGAAAAACCACGGTGGGATTGAAACTTGTATACACTAAAAATCAGTCTGGAGAATTGAATTAATTAAATACTAAAATATTTAATTAATGACCTTTATTCCTATACTATATAAATAAATTCAATAATTTATTTATATGGTTCATTTATTCCTATTACTCCCACTTTAATCATATTCTTCCATTTTCCCAATTAAATATGCAAATTAATTAGTTTGTGTATTTGAATTCCCTCACATTAAATTTAAATTTAAAATTTGTATTTGAGCATATGGCTCCTACTCCTAACTACCTAGCCTAACCACATGCTAACCTAACCCACCCAATCCAACTAAGGATTTAACAAATCCTATCCCCTCCAACCTCCTATCCTATCCATTATTTTAGTCTCTTCCCTTTCTTAGAGACACATGCCACTTATGCCACATGTCTCTCATCTCTAGACCACTTGCCCCTATGTTAGCATATGGTTGGAGATTCTTTACCACTTGTCTCCTTAGAAATGATGAGTGTCCATCTCCTCAACTTCTTTTCAACTTCTTCTATCTTGGTTGTCGATTTCTCCAAACTAAATCTGCACCATTGATTCTTACCACCTCACCTCTGGTTATGGAAATCTTATAAAACTCCCTCTTTTGGCTATAAGGGGACCCTTAGAATCTTATCATTATTATCATTCTATTAACATTTTCAATCATTTACAGCAATAATAGCATCATTATCATAGCATCAAAGAGTAGCATTAGTATTATTTATGGCTTTCATGGTAGCTTAATCATAATATAGAATTAACATAGATATTGCATTAGCTTTTTGCATCATAATTGCATAATCAATTCCCATCTCTTGGGTTGTCACTTTGTTGAAATCATGCATCTAAGAGCCATCAATTGAATTGTCAAAGTCATTGAGAGAAGCGAGCGATGAGACAACACTGGGGAGTGTTTTGATTTTTTTATTTTGTTTCCTCAATACAATGTTCCATTGAGTGCATGTGATTTTTATGCTTATTAATGGATTAAACACAATATTTTTGCACACATAATTTTGGTACCCACCATGGGGCATAGCCCCTAAGATATTTAACAAGTCTTGTTGGCATGAAATTTCATTGATAGGTGGATTAACTCTTTCGGCGCTCAGATTAGCTCTTTCGGGTTCCAGATTCACATTCTTGGTCACCATTATGCATTTCTTCACTTATAATGGTGCTCATAAAGGATTTCTCAACTCTTTTTTTTGTCTTTTTTTGTACTTTAGTATTTTTGGTCTTTGTTTTAGCATTTTTGGTCTCTTTTGCAGCATTCCTAGTCTATATGATAGCATTTTTGGCATGTTTTATAACATTTTTGGCTTGTTTTACAACATTTCTAGTCTATTTCACAGCGCTTTTGGTCTTTTCTACAACATTTCTAGGCTACAGAGCAATGTTTCTGGCTTTCAGGACAAAGTTTTTGGCCAATTTAATAGTGTTTTTAGTAGTTCTTCTAGCATTCTAGGTTTTTATTTATCAATTTAATGTTTTATTTTGCATTTTTCATTTCTGCATCTGAATAGTCATTTTCTCGGGTATGATTTGTAGATTGTTGATTTCCAGGCACCTATTTTTCTATCAAAGACTAGAGTTATAAACCCTCTCACCGCCAAAGACAAAACAACAAACTACTAATATTTTGGTGCAGCTACGGGATATTGCATTACCTATTTTCATTAATGTAGGCACCTAGACTATTAGGAATGAAAAAGGACTATCATTTCTTGTGTGCATTAATCCTAGTAGGACTTACACTTGATGTTTAGATCCTAGGGACAAACAAGGCAACTGTTTGAAATTTTGTCTTCTATTTTTTTAGATGATAAATCAGACAAATCATCCATTGATAAAACAAACAAAAAAAACTTCAAACTCAAACATTAAATTGTCAGATTTACACTTTTCATAACATATTAGCTCTTTCAGTTCAAACAGTAGCATTCTTGGTTCAAATAGTAGAGTTTCTGATCCAAAAATCAAAGTTCTTGGTTCAAACAGTAGCATTCCTGGTTAAAATAATAGTGGTCCTGGTTCAAACATTAGTGTTCCTAGTTCAAACAATAGAGTTTCTGCTCCAAACATCAGAGTTCCTAGTTCAAATAGTAGAGTTTCTAGTTCAAACATCAGAGTTCTTAGTTCAAACAGTAGAGTTTCTAGTCCAAACATTAGAGTTCTTGGTTCAAATAGTAGATTTTTTGGTCCAAGCATCAAATTTATTGGTTCAAACAGTAGAGTTTCTAGTCCAAATATTAGCACTTTTGTACCAAATGTCAACTCTTTCTGTCCAAACATTAACGCTTTCAGTCAAACATCAGGTCTTACAGTCAAAACGTTAGCACTTTCTATCCAAAAATCAATTCTTTTGGTCTGAACTTTAGCTCTATCGGTTTGAATGTCAGCTTTCTCATGTTTCAATATTAACTCTCTAAATTTTTCTTGTTAGGTCTAAACATTAGTTGTCTAAGTCTGCACATCAACTCTTTTTGTCAAAAAAGCCATTTTCTAAGTCCAAACATCATTGTTTCAAACTTTAGAGCTCTTGGTTTGCAGAATAGCATTTTCAGTCCAAACAATAGTGTTTTTGGTCAATCTCATAGCGTTTATGGTTAGCATAGAAGCGTTCATGGTTGATTTCCCAACATTTTTGGTTAGTAGTATAGCATTTTCAATCCAAACAACAATGTTTTTGGTCAGTTTCACAGCATTTCTAGCTAGTGTAGCAATGTTTCTGGTCATTTTGTCATTATTTTTGGTAAAGTGCATCAAAATCAGAAGATAAAAAGAAACCCATTTCTTAGACAGATAAACATAGTGATTAGGTTATCTTCTCAGGGCACTCAATTAGGTTATCTTCTATCAAAACATATTTGAACCTAGACACACTATGGTTTTCAAGTATTCATCTTCAACAAGTTTAAGATTCAAACCTCTCAAGTGCATAATCAAATATCATTGATAGTCTGATCTTTTAGACATAGTTTCTTATCAAGATTTGTCATCCTTCATCACGAAACTAAAACGCTAGATCAAATTGACCTAGTTCTCTAAATAGGATACATCTTTCCCAATTTGATAATCTGATCTTTTAGACATAGTTTCTTATCAGGATTTATTATCCTTCATCATGAAACTACAACACTAGATCTGGTTGACCTAGTTCTCTCAATAGGATACATCTCTCCTATTTGATTTGGTCATATTATAACAAAAATTTACACTTAAAACCCAAGATCAAAAACTTGTAAAATTTTATATAATTGACGACCATTTCATATCGCTTCAAAAAGAATAAACTTAGTCACAAGGCAACCTTGAAAAAGAAGAAACTTAGTCACAAGTCAATCTTAAATAGGAGAAAATTTCTCTACATAAATCACATAATCTTGTTGAAACATTGCATATTTCTACATCTTTTTCTGAAATTATTTGTTGCGTGGTAGAGGAAATAAATTTGATGAAGAACGTTTGAGAACACGTGCTATGCAACAAATATTTGCATTATCTCAAAATATAAATCAAGGTGGTTGAATTAACTTGTCTTATTTACCTGAAAAACTTATCACCTATTGAGAAGTATTTTAGAGGGATCAAACCTTTCGAAATAATTAGATCATTTGTATGCCAGTTTTGACCAAAAATCAAAGGAGACTAAAACACCAAAAACAAGGGAAAAAATCTACAATGGATGAAGACAAAACATTGTATCATCAATTTGGATCCACTACTCACAACAATAATGACGATGAAGAAATAACTGAAGCAACAATATCCAAAACTTATTTTCTCATGTTAGCACATCAAGGTTCCAAGATACCAAGTAATTTTGATACCACAAGGATAAAATGAAGTGAAGGGACAAGAGAGACTCAAAATGACACCACTAATACTCGCAATGAACAAACTCAAGATGAATACTCACAATGAATGAACTCAAAATGATACTTATAATGAATGAACTCAAAATAATACTCATAATGAATGAACTCAGAATGATACTCATAATGATCGAAATCAAAGTAATAGTCACAATGAAAGAATTCAAAATAACCAAGAAGGTGAAGGGATGAATAATGTTGGAAATCCCCTTTTAACTCTTACTCAATAGATTCAAGCACCCCAAACACAAGTGCAATACTTACAATGGGCAACCACAAAAATATATTTTCTGCAAGAGATATGTCCTTATCCATTTGACAGAAATCTAAATATGATGTTATTTCCTCCTAATTGCAAACTCCTAAGTATGACAAATAAAATGGTAAGACTTCCCCTCAAGATCATCTTAGGGAATTTTGCACAATGAGTATGGAGTTCACACATGAGGACACCTATTTGATGAGACTATTCCCCAGAAGCTTAAGTGGGCAAGCAATGGACTAGTTTTCCAAGTTACCACCTAGTATAAGAACATTTTCAGAATTGGTGGACAAATTTGTTTCCCAATATTCATATAACATTCAACATGAGATTACTATGCTTCACCTATGTAATACAAAGCAAAAGAATGGGGAATCTTTTATGACATTCTTATAAAGGTGATGAATCTCGTTTGCACGATATCCTCATCCGGTTCGTGACAATGAAAAGATGGACACTTTTATCGATAAATTGAATGGAGAAATGAGTTATGCACTTAAGATGTAATGTCCTCCAAGCTTTAACAAAATGGTTGAAAATGGGATCAAAATTGAAGAAGCCTTAGTCAAGAAAGGAGTATTAAAATGTCATAGAGAAGGGAATAATTCTTCCAACAATACTCATCATAATGCTCATAAACTCAAATTTTGAAATAGAAATAGAAACATTGGGAATGATGGGATAGTAGATGCTAATACTGTGAAACCCAAGCTACCCATATTCAACTTACCAAGTCATACCTTGACAACCAATTACGATAATAATAAACCAAGGTTACCCCTCACCAACTTTCATAGGAAATTCACACCTATTGGTGAACCACTTGAATCAACATTAAAAAAACTTCTTGCAAACAAATTAATTACATTGCCAGAAGTGAGAGATTTTGAGCCAAAGGTAAAACCTGCATGGTGGAATGATAATCTTTTTAACAAATATCATCAGAGTAAAGGACATAAAACTAATTATTTTCAATGATTAAATCATGTCATTCAAGATTTGATTGATAATGAGGTAAGAATGGTAGATCGATAGAAAACAAATGAATAACACACAATATTTTAAACTCCACTACCAAACTACGAGAAGGGTGATACATCGACAACTAGAGATAACAAGGTCAAGGAGAAAGTGAACTATGCCCATAATAATGATAATGTGGTCAATGTAATTGTAGTCAAAGAAAAATATCAACCAGAATCTACACATGATATTACACGTGGTAAATCTAAGGTCACTTTATCGGGACCCACAACCAATGCACCCTCCACTTCATGACAATACAACATAGTGGATCAATTATAGAAGACCCCTATGCAAATCTCAATATTAGAACTTCTAAGAATATCACCCACGCATAAAGAGATCCTAGAAAAGGCTCTAGTAGATACCATGATCCCTAAAGATTTGGGCATTGATCAATTTCAAACCATGATGGGACATCTTATAACGCCTCATTGCTTATCCTTCACTGAAGATGATGACATGTCCTTGCAACATCCACATAATGCTCCTTTATATATCAAAGTCTTAATTCACAAAACTTGCGTAAAACGTGTCTTGATAGATGGAGGAGTTGGCTTAAATATTTTCTCATTAAGTCTTGTTTGTGCATTAGACTATTTTGAAGATGCAGTTGATCCTCACAAAAAGATAACAATGAAAGCCTATGATGAAGTAGAGTGTTCCTCCAAAGGTGTTGCAGTGTTGCCAATCAAAGTTGGACCTGTAAAAAAAGATACAGTATGTTAAGTGTTGGACATTAATTTGTCTTATAACTTACTCCTAGGAAGACCATGGATCCATGACATGCAAGCTACCCCTTCAACTTACCACCAATGCCTGAAGTTTTTGTATAATGGACAAGAGATCACCATTCCAGTAGATTCAAATCCATTTCAATATTGCAGTAACTTAAAGCCATTTCAAGAGATCATTGTTACACATAATAGAGAAGCATCCTCTTCTCATACACCACCTAAGGAAAATATGTTTTCTTCAATATTATTAATCTTTGAGAAAAAGATACAATTGAAAGATAAAGGTCCAGGGGAATATTCACTACCAGATCTACCAATCTCTCCAAGATCATATGGCAAACCATCAAATTCAAAACAACAACCTGTTAAAAAACCAATTAAAATTCTTGATGGATCATTTGTCAAAGCTAGTACCTTAGCTGAGGAGATCGATGAGAAGGATGTTTTGCAATGGCTATACAAAGATGAGACAGAATCCCAACCAGAAGTCAATAATGTCAATATCCCAATACAACAATATCGAAAAGGATATGACATGATGAGAAAGATGGGATATGGTGGTGGTGGTCCTATGGGCAAAAGAAAATAAGGTATCTCAGAACCAATACAACCTCCTTCGTAACTTCCTAAGGATAAATAAGGATTGGGTTATGGTTAGAATACTATAGATACACAATAAGAAGGGCCATCTCATAGTTTGCAAGAGGAAGAATATGAACGACAACAAGAAGAATGGGTCATTCAGAGAGAAGAAGAAGTTGCACGTAAGAAGTGGGCAAGACTTGTGATTGTGAGGCTTTCTCAGTGTACTATGTGCTCTAGGTTGCGATGTCACATTGGGTGTTTTCTGTTTGGTTGCCTACTATGGATATGCCCTATTTTTGGTGGTGTAAATGCTAGGCTTCCATTTTTGCATGATGCTTCAAACTCATATGTTCAATGTTGATGGTCCTATGCAGGGGGGATTTCATACTATAATGGGTGGTGTCCTTTGGTGCTTCAGGTTTCTTGAAATGGGTAGCTTATTCCTTTATTTTGTGAGTTTGTCTCTTAGTCCTCCTTTTTATTTTGGATTGGGTTCCGAATGTGTCTATTTCTCTACTCCTTTTGATGACCCTTAGAGGGGGTCCTTGAAGTTGCAATGCTCATAAGGGTTTCTTTTGATGTTGGGAATTAATGGGGTTTTATCTTCAATTTCATGATGGTGATGTTTCCTTTGATGGTAGCTTTCCTTGTGTTATGGTGGGTACACTTGAGATGGATGGTAAGGGCTAGTTACTCTATGGGCACCTAACTAGAAAGGACTCTATTTTTTGTGTGTTTTCTATAGTGCTAGATTCTTTCTTCTTTAAAAGGTTGTTTTCATTGTCGAAGGCTTCTACTTCTACCCCTTACTCCTCCTATCACTTGTGCCTTTTTGGTTTTCTCTCTAGATCTCTTGCTTGCAAAAAGTTTTCAGATCTTTGCTTCTTTGGTTTTTTCCTGGGGCCTCTCCCTAGGTGGTCTTCCTTTCTAAGATATTGTTCATAAGTTCTTATGTAATTAGGTGGCTTATTGAGGTGCCTCTAAGCATTTTTGGGCTAGTCCATTTGAGTATGCTTTATGTATTCCAAGAATGGCTAGGTGTTCCTCTAAGGTTGTAGGATGCCTTCTAAAACTTGTTGTTAGGTTTTAGTTTCCCTACCTATTCTATCATTGTAAGGGTTTTTGTTTGGGTTTATGTTTGGGGTGCTCTCCAAAACCCCTCTGTTCTAAGAATGAAAGCTTGTTGAGGGTTTGAAACCCTTGTTCCTATTAGTTGGGTGCTCTAGTCAAAAGCCCTATTTAAAAAAAAAAATGGTGTCATCTTTTTTGGGATTTTGGTGGTCTCACTACTTGTGAGTTCCTCCTAGTTATATTAAGGGTATGGTCCCTCTCCCACTTTTAATTAATCATAATAAAATGAACTGATAAAGATTGTATGGTCATAGAATTTATTGATCTTAGTTTATCTAATAGATATTTACATCATATTGAAATAACAATGATATCAAAGAAAATCTAAGAGGGGCTTAGTTATTTATTTGGTTTATAGGCTTCAAGTGCTAAAATGTCCATAAATAGATAGAAGTTTAGTTTGAAGATGAAAGAGTGAGATAATATTGTTCAACATAGTATATTTTGTTTCCTACAATCAACTTGCAAGTGTAAACTCTATAGTCAATGATGATAATGCTAAAATAATCTTACTAAGTAGTACATCTTCAAGTTTTGATCATATTATTTTTACATTAAATAAATAAATCCTAGATTGAAAAATGTGATGTCATCTTTGATTGATGAAGAAATTAGATTTAAAAATAATAATTCAATTAATTAGAAAATTTCTTTGTTATTAAGAAGAAGCCTAAAATTTCAATAATAATGCTATTATTTTCAAAAACATTTTTAAACAAATTGTATTCAACGGGCTAAAGATCTCATCATTGGTAAGTTGAATAAGATAAAGCTACCACTAAAACTAATGGTGAAAAACAATATTGTGATTTTAAAATGCATCCAAAAAAGATTGACCACGTCATGATATTACTGAGGATTGTGTTCTTTACAAATTAAATCAAGGTCCAACTGAATATTGGAGGAAACAAAGGGAGGAGGACATCTATCATATTGATGTAGCTTCTCACTAAGGGATGATTTATTGCATGGGAAGCACCTTTCATATTTGGATCCCTAAAGAAAAGAGGAGGCTTGGAATTATTTGTCCCTTCAAGAAGCGAAATAATTTTTTTTATGAGTGCATTTAATGTATTCATGTTTGGTTGAGGCTTTGTATTCTAAGGGAGGGATTATTTCCATGATAATAAAGGAGGGATATGACACACTCAAAGGAGATGTGGACTCTAAGAGAAGATTTTTTTTTTAATGTTTAGCACTAGAGGAGGCCTTTTGACACACTCAAAGGAGATGTGGACTTTTAGTAGAAAGTTATGTCTCTTTGTGAAAGAATATTAGGGATATTTTATTTTCTTTCATGTTGTGCAAATGATTGTAGGATCTATAGTCACAAGATTAGTTGGTCAAGTCAACCTAATATCTTGGGTAAACAAGGAAGAGAGGTGAATTTTCTTCATAAAATTATCAAGAAGGTTTGTGTGCAACTCTTGCATTGTTTCGCCCATGTTCATATTAATGTAATAAGTTGGGCAAGTTACATTATTACATTAATAAACTGTTTCTTGGTTCATTATCATGGTTATTTAACAGTTTTTGTTTTTTATTTTGTTTGTTCAAATACACCACCTATTTAAAGGCATGTATTTCAATCAATATACATCAAGTATTTTGTGTTCTTCCTTAAAAGTTTATTTACTACATGAATTTTACTTCCCTCATTTTTTAGAGACATACTATCCCACATTGGTTATGCTTTCACACCTCTTATTGGTGTACTTTATATATACTTTTCTCTTTCTCTCATATGAACATTTAATGTCATTTAATCTTATAATAGTATATTTCTCATAAGTATTTTTAATAGTATATATATTCCAATAAAATATGCATGTGTATTTGTGGATCCCTTTGATACACATCTATGCATTCTCCTATATAGTATATTGGTTGTACATTAGCATCCCCAATTGGTATATTTTATGCATATTTTTGGTACCTTAGACATGATAAACTTACCTGAATAGGTATCCACTTAGGTTACTTGACATTTACTTTCTCTAATTTTTTGGATACATATAATATCTAGCATTAGTTGTAAATGCATATCTCTTTGTGGTGTATTATATATATGCTCAAATCTTTCTCTCCTATGAGAAGCTCATATCATCTAATCTTATTTCATTTTAGTTATTTTATGCATTTGTAATTACATCCTTAGTCTAATGAAATAGTTATGTATTATATATTAATTTTTTATTTTCAAGTGTAATTTGGTCTTGTCATCAAATTCTAGGAAGTTTACTTATCAACAAGTATCACAACTATTAGGAAAAATTGGATAACTTAATTAATGTAATATGGGTATGTATTAAGGGTTGGGAACAATGCATATAATTCTTTTGGGTGAGTTCTTTATCGATGATGTGTCAAATTCTTTAAAGATCACTTTCACATGGCAATTAGAGGATTTAATATTCACTATTGGCCCCATCATAGTCATGGATCTATCTTTATCTACTCTACATAAGCTTATATTATTTCCACAAATTCCATAATACAACATTTTTCTTCTCAAACGTAACAATTACATTAGCAAGGAAATATTGGTCACATAAGAGTTATGTAGTTCTATACTATGTTTGACAAGGGTTTACATATTGAGAGGTAAAAGTGTTGCTAGTATAACCGAGAAAAAAAAAGTGTTGCTAGTATAAATATTTTAATAAGATAACATATCTTTAACAACTCATCTAGGATTTTGTGCTAGGACTTTAATGCATGGGATGTTTCATATAGATGTAAGTGTCGAAAATGTCTTTGGTTGATAGGGTAGAAATTTATTAAAAGATTGTAAAAAAATAACAATTCTTTTTTTTTAGTAATATTCTATTTGATTGTAAATAGTCTATCCATTAATTATAAATTTTATCATTATAATTATAAAAAAAATTAAAAAGGAAGTCTTGTAATGAATTAAAGAATCATTTCATAATAGATTTCCCAACACTTTTTGAAATCTAAAATTACAAGTTTTATTTATTTTTATTTCTATTTTAAACTTAGAATCTCATTTTAAATTTAAGTCATTTATTATGCCGAGAGGCATCTACAATGATATACAAATATCTGTAAACAAAAAATTGATTTTGAATAAATTTGATAGGTAATGCATGCACGCTACAGTTTCTCTATAAGTATTATTTTAATAATCCCAATAAAATAGAATCATTGTCACGTCTCTATATATATGAAACCGTTACATCTTTAATGAGACTGAAAAAGTGCAGATTTATTGAGCTCCATGTCCTTCTTGACAGCTCAATAATGTGATATCTCTTGAATATTTATTTAAAATATAAATATAGTTTAAATAAATATAGTAGTTGCTACGGCCAATAAAATCTATGTTTTCAACACCACCTGATGGCAATAATATAAACATCTCTCTTTGCAAATCTAAGTATATAGCTCGAGAAATTACATAATTTTGAAACATAAGTAGGGAACACACAAATGTCCATATCCCTACCTTGACTCTCACAGGATTGCTGCCCTCTCTACGATAGTTATACATTACAAATTACGCAGACCATCGATTATAAGAAAATCAGTAGCCTTAAGAATATCAGAGACAGACGCCCGATTTTTATCAGCAGTAATAATATTTTGAGCGAATTCTGTATCCCAGATGTTCACATCTTCTTCTTATATACTGTTGGATTTTGCATGAGCATGGTATTCACAATACTCTAATACTTTCTTCAGCACTTTACCAGGTTTGGCGTGACCAGAAGGAAGAGTAAGCCTTAGAGGCTCCATCCAGTTGTGTGTGTGTTGGATACAATTCTTTATGACTTCTGATTCCATTGCAGCCATTTTCTCCACCTGGAAATCTTCAAAGCCTTCCGTACCTTTGCACAGCCTCAATGTAATGATATTTGCTGCCATTTTGTTCTTCACGGAATTGAATGCGACTTCTGAATAGATAACACTACGAAAAACAAATGTTATCAAACTGGTGAATTGATAACGGGTAAGATAGAACATCTTATATTTTTCTCAAATATTGTCTCAAATATTGTTTCAAAAGTTGTCTGAAATATTGTCTTAAAACCCCCTCTATGTAGTAATGTTACGATAGTTATACATAACAAATTAAGCAGACCATCGATTATAGGAAAATCAGCAGCCTTAAGAATATCACAGACAGACGCCCGATTTTTATCAGCAGTAATAATATTTTGAGCGAATTCTTTATCCCAGATGTTTACATCTTCTTCTGATATACTGTTGGATTTTGCATGAGCATGGTATTCACAATACTCTAGAACTTTCTTCAGCACTTTACCAGGTTTGACGTGACCAGAAGGAAGAGTAAGCCTTAGAGGCTCCGTCCAGTTGTGTGTGTGTTGGATACAATTCTTTATGACCTCTGATTCCATTGCAACCATTTTCCCCACCTGGAAATCTTCAAAGCCTCAATGTAATGATACTTGCGGCCATTTTGTTCTTCACGGAATTGAATGCGACTTCTGAATTGATAGCACTACGAAAAACAAATGTTATCAAACTCGTGAATTGATAACGGGTAAGATGGAACATCTTATATCCTTCACTTTGCATATCTTGCCCGATTTTCAACAAGTGAGATAGCCCGACTTTCGCTTAGTTTTATTGTTAAAATGGAAAAAATTCAAATTCTAGATGATCTCCCTTTGCGTTGTTTTGCAATAGGGCCACGTTTAAGTAGATTTCACTTCTTATTCAATGGAGATTTTGATATCATTGTGAGTATGTTAGTCCCAGTATGTATAGGCAAGACTAATGTTTTCATCTAGCTAATTGTCTATTATGTTTTCAAACTGGTGAATTGATAACGGGTAAGATAGAACATCTTATATCCTTCACTTAGTTTTCAACAAGTGAGATAGGTCGACTTTCGCTTAGTTTTATTGTTAAAATGGAAAAAATTCAAATTCTTATGATCTCCCTTTGCGTTGTTTTGGAATAGGAAGTCTTTTAATCAACTAAAGGATCAATTTATAATAAATTTCCCAACACTTTTTTGAAAACTAAAATTACTATTTTTTTTTAAATTTCTATTTTAAACTGGGAATCTCATTGTAAATTTAAGTCATTTATTATGCCAGGCATCTACAATGAGAAATTTGATAGGTAGATGCATGCATGTTTCAGTGTCTTATAAGTATTATTTTAATAATCCCAATAAAACCGAAACATTGTCATTTGTCTATGAAACTGTTACATCTTTAATGAGAGTAAAAGGGTGCAGTGTTATTAAACTCCATGTCCTTCTTGACAGCTAATAAACATAAGACAATTATATGATATCTCTTGTATATTTTTTTAAGAATACAAGTATAGTAGTTGCTAAACTCCATGTCCTTCTTGACAGCTAATAAACATAAGACAATTATATGATATCTCTTGTATATTTTTTTAATAATATAAATATAGTAGTTACTAGAACCAATAAAATCTATGCTTCCAACCACTCTCTTTGCAAATCTAAGTATATAGCAACAGAAATTACACAATTTTGAAACATAAGCAGGGAACAGATAACTAATTAAGACAGTAATAAACAAATGTCCAGCAAACTGCTTTCAGATAGACTTTATTCATATCCCTACCTTGACAGGATTGCTGCCCTCTCTTCAAATTTGTTTTTAATGAAATTTACGATAGTTATACATAACAAATTACGCAGACCATCGATTATAAGAAAATCAGCAGCCTTAAGAATATCACAGACAGACGCCCTATTTTTATCAGTAGTAATAATATTTTGAGCGAATTCTGTATCCCAGATGTTCACATCTTCTTCTGATATACTGTTGTATTTTGCATGAGCATGGTATTCACAATACTCTAATACTTTCTTCAGCACTTTACCAGGTTTGACGTGACCAGAAGGAAGAGTAAGCCTTAGAGGCTCCATCCAGTTGTGTGTGTGTTAGATACAATTCTTTATGACTTCTGATTCCATTGCAACCATTTTCTCCACCTGGAAATCTTCTGAATGGTAAAATTATTCTTTAAAGGGTGCTAGATCTGAATGGTAAAATTATTCCTTAAAGGGTGCTAGCTCAATGGAAGAGCACCTACTTTACAAGTAGAAGGATGGTGGTTCAATTCCATCATGCCCTAACATGAATTAATCAATAATATTGTAGTTTATATTTAACAATATTGATTTATCTGAATAGTGAGATATGTTTAAAACTTCATTATTTAATATCATCTCTTGAGAGACAAAAGTGGTACTCTCTAATGAAAATATTTTTATCATCTTAAGAAAGACAATAATTTAAGACACTTGATTAAAGACAATATTTAAGACAATACATAATTTTTATTTTGTATCAAATTTAGACAATTCACTCAAAAATTGTTTCAAATATTGTCTTAAAACCCCCCTCTATGTAGTAATGTTACAATAGTTATACATAACAAATTAAGCAGACCATCGATTATAAGAAAATCAGCAGCCTTAAGAATATCACAGACAGACGCCCGATTTTTATCAGCAGTAATAATATTTTGAGCGAATTCTTTATCCCAGATGTTCACATCTTCTTCTGATATACTGTTGGATTTTGCATGAGCATGGTATTCACAATACTCTAGAACTTTCTTCAGCACTTTACCAGGTTTGACGTGACCAGAAGGAAGAGTAAGCCTTAGAGGCTCCCTCCAGATGTGTGTGTGTTGGATACAATTCTTTATGACCTCTGATTCCATTGCAACCATTTTCACCACCTGGAAATCTTCAAAGCCTTCCGTACCTTTGCACAGCCTCAATGTAATGATATTTGCTGCCATTTTGTTCTTCACGGAATTGAATGCGACTTCTGAATTGATAGCACTACGAAAAACAAATGTTATCAAACTGGTGAATTGATAACGGGTAAGATAGAACATCTTATATTTTTCACTTAGTTTTCAACAAGTGAGGTAGGCCGACTTTTGCTTAGTTTTATTGTTAAAATGGAAAAAATTCAAATTCTAGATGATCTCCGTTTGCGCCATTTTGCAATAGGGCTGCGTTAAGTAGATTTCACTTCTTGGTTTAAAGGTTCTATATTTATGTTTTTTTTATTCAATGGAGATTTTGATATCATATTGAGTTTGTATAGGGAAGACTAATCTTTTCATCTAGCTAATTGTCTATTATTTTTTGTTGGAAAACATGGAAATAAATCGTTTTGAATTTAATAATGTAATTTTAGAATTTTTTCCAGTTGTGCGTCTTGGATACAGTTATCGGATACAATTCTTTTTGACCTCTGATTCCATTTTCTCCACCCGGAAATCTTCAAAGCCTTCCGGACCTTTACACAGTCTCCATGTAATGATATTTGCTGCCATTTTGTTCTTCACGGAATTATGTGCCTTGTCTAGCAATCTAGTAGCTCTAAAATGGCAAAACAAATTGAGATTGAACTAGTAGTTGTGGAGAGGTTGGTTTTGTTTCACGAAACTCTATCCATTTTCCCTCATTAACATTGTTGACACAATTTATATAGAATGTGAGGTAAGTGGTAAAGGTGAAGTAGCCGGATAACATGGCTGTCATTGTGAAGGAATGACAAGCATTGCAAGGCCTTGAGCAAGTGGCTGTTACATTCAAAGCAAGGGTGACAACAGTAATCAAGTGTGGTGGTAAGAAATGTTTTCATCTTTTAGCTACAGGAGGTAAGGATATATATCCATAATTGCATTCATGTGTTTCTAACTTTCCAATGCCTCATAATTAAACAAATAAGATATTGATCATATGCATGAGAAGAGCATGAACAAAATGTGCAAATATTTAAAAATGATCATTAAAAGAACATTTTTCGTTGAGCCAGAAATTTTTTATAATCAACTGGAAGGGGCATTATTGATCAGATATTTCAACAATTTCAAGACAGCTACATCCTTGTAGATAACATTCAAATTCAAGAATATTTTGTGCAACAAAAGTACCAAATATCTCAGTTATCTATGCAAAGTTTTCTCTCAAATATCTGCAAGAAACAAAGCATACAAAGTGGCCAAATCAAAATGCACAAATGCAGGTCGAGCCTCAACATTTCAAGGTAAAGATATAAGAAGAGGGTCATGCCCTGTGAGTTTAATGGGTGGAGGTGTTTTAGAATCGAAACCCCATGGTTTCAAATGGAGCCATCAACACCAGAACCTTAACCGCAGAAAACCCATTTTGGGGTTGTTGTTTCAGATATCTCTGCTAAGCATGGAAATCACAGAAAAGGAGGCCGCAATTTTAAAATTTTCATTGCAGATCTATACATCAAATGAACAAAATCACCATTGACAGAATGCAATAGCCACGACTTAACCACAAAGAGATCATAGAGAAAATGATGGCGGCCATGATACCACGTTTTTAGATAAATGCAAATAGAACAGAGCAAGAAATGGCGACATCAATGACTTTTTGTTGCAGATTGATGCAAGCAAAAGGAGGCAAATATCACAACATATGAAATAGAGAAAAGCACAAGAATGCAGAGAAGCTTATCTCACAGGCATGAGAAAACCCATTTCTCCTATCATGTTGGCTTAGAATGTATGAACAGTAAAGGCAGAATATGAAGTATGAGGTCGATGCATGAAAAGAAGATCATGAAAAGCTCTCAGATACCTTTGTCACAAATCCCTAGATGCAGTCACCATAGATTTTTCATAGCCGCCATGAAAGCCATCAAACTCTAGCCTCGGCTTCATCCAGAGGATTCGAGAAGATAGCTGAAATTGAGGCCTCAAATGCATGTTTTAGGGTTTGTATACCCTAAAAATATCTAGGTCAAATGGTGGCATTTTTTCCTTATCTTTCAAAATAAAACCTTGTAACTAATACCACCGTGTGCTAGGTTGTATAACTTATGCCTTTTTTTTCTTTGAAAATATGTTTTTGATTTTTGATTAAGGGAAAACATGTTTTGATGGATCCCTGAAATTGAGTACATTAGGAAGATCAAAAGATAAGCATTAATGCACAACTAAGCAAAAGACAACAGCTAAAGAAAAGACAGTTGGCATACAAAATGCCAGTAAGAAAAAGATTAGAATAGACTAAAAACCAAAAATGACCAACAAAAGCTCTTACTTAGGTCAAATTTTGAAGCATCTCTGCCACTTCTAGCTCCAAATGATCCATACTTTATGCAGCCCACTTGATGTCCTCTATTTCCTTGCTTTTAGTACTAGCTCTGGTTCATCTTCTGAGCCTAGTTTCCTTATCCTCAGGGGTGTCGTCTTTGACAGCGTTATCCCCTTGGTAGCTCTCTAACTTGCGGACAAGGGTTTTCATGCTTGCCGAGGTAGCCTTCAGGATCCTGTGGCTCTGCTCCTCAATTTTTTAAAGTGTGTTTTCAATACCATCCAGTCTGTGATCACTAGCATCTACTTTGTTTTCCAGGCAAGTAAAATTGTTGCAGTTGGCATTTATAATCTCCTCCACATAGCCAATTGCCTTGGTTAGCTCACTTAGAGAATTTTCTGGAGCCTAGGGCCTGTAAGGTTTCGATTTTCCCAGCTTCATGGGCTTGCTTGACTTTTATTTCCTAAATTTCCTTTTGAATCTAGTCGAGTGCTTGTTTGAAGTTCTTCATCCCATTATTTATACAAAGGCCTATGTCCACTTGGTGCTCTCCCTAGTTCTTGACATCCCTAGTATCAAGATTGACTTCAAAACTAACCTCTCTGTCCTCATTGTTTTGATCATTTTTCATTGTTGTGTCCTCCTCCATGACTCTTCTACTTTAAATCAAACCTGAGAGGTGAACTATCTTCCACCTCCCTACCTTTTGACTTCTTTTTTTATTTCAGGCTCACCTGGGTTTGAGCCTCCTCACTTCCGATGTTTTTTATTATTGTCAATCCCTTCCTCCTCCTCATTCCAACTCTCATCCTCCTCTCTCTATTTATTTTTAGCAAACCCTTTATTTTGTCTCCCCTATTCTGATTTTTTCTTCAAACTCTACTTCTGTATCATAACCGTCTCTTTCTTCCTCTTTCAACTCGTCAAAATCTTCATCCGCGTCAAAAATCTCTGCAATGTTCCAGCCATTTGCAGGTCATCTTCAAACTCTGCTTCTGTATCATAACCGTCTCTTTCTTCCTCTTTCAACTCGTCAAAATCTTCATCCGCGTCAAAAATCTCTGCAATATTCCTTTGGATAGTCATGTTCTTGATGTGATTATACAAATCAACATCAAGCCTTCATGCATTGCTGGGTTAATGTGGGGATTGGAAACATGTTGCCTTTTGCATGTAATTTATTTGTATAGCAGGGGTTAGAGTATTATTTTTTTTATAAAACACCTAACTTCTTGTTATATTTTTAAATGTAAAGGTGACACATGTGAGACATTATTCAATGCAAATAGAGGTGGCTCAATCTTTTTGCCAAGGATATAGGGTTAGTTAGAGGTGAAAAAACATTTTGAGAGGATTTAGGAGTAGTTTTAGTGGCAGTTGGAGTGTATTAAGTGAATCTTTGTGACTCATTATGGTTGACATAGTCTTGCATGATTTTTTACAATTATGAGCTCTTTATAAGAAAATATAGGGGCTAGATTTTAGGGCTTTTAGTTGAATTCGATCAAGGACTTAAGACTCCTATTTTTCTTGTAAATGCTGAAGTGAAGCATAAGTATGCTTCTAGCTTATTTTTTAGAAGTTCCTAATTATGCAGATTTGGACCTTAGTGACTTTTGACAGTCCTTTGTCCAATTTTTGACATATTTTGTAATTCATATGATTTGATATTTATAGAAGCTACTGTGGAGACATATAGAAAAGTTTTTTACCTTCTTATCATTTACAAAATTATATATTTTTCATGTGATTGATCAAGTTATTAGTGGAGTTTGAATGCCTTCCTTATAATTTTGTCTCACTTTCTTCATGCTTTTTTTGTGAAAGTGCTATGTGGAGGTTACATTTTGTGTCTGAATAAGTGATGTGAGCTCAATTTCGTGGAGTTTTCTTTCCTTGTTTGAGTAAATTTCATTCAGACCTTCTTGTGAAATACTTATGCATGTGCATATTTATAATGAGTCGTGTAAGTTCATTATTGTCATCTTAGTATTCAAGTGTCTGGTTTTTCTGAATATCATAACTTACAATTTTGTGTATCACTTAGTCTTTTCTTTTTATTTGATTAGAAGTAGTATGTTATACTTTCCAAGTTATCCTTCTCCTTTTTCTTGGTAAAGTTTAGTTGTATAGGTGATAACCTGCTAGGAATAGGTCTTATCCGGAGGTTCAGTTCATTCTTAGGTGACCCACATCCTTGAATTGATCCCATGTTTCTCCAAAAAGATTTAGTTTGTCAAACTTTGCTGAGGGTGCATTTCTAGGAGATAGCAGTTTTTGGCACACCCGGTGGGATTGTCGAATCAAGATAGTAAAGAAATTACCTATTTTTCTAGTTTTAATGTGCAACCAACATATTGCAAGCCTTCCAAGAGGCTATTGAAGCACATTTGGTGACTTTGTGTGTGGGAAAATCAAACCTGTGCATAATAAAAATATCAAAGTATTGATAAGTTTGGTGTTTTCTCAATATTAACAACCTATGGAGGGAGTTCACATAACACCATGGTGAGTCCAATCATATTTTGGCTAGTTTCAGTAGCCCAGGTACCTATAACTCAATACGTTTCATTGTTTAGACTTGCTCATGTTTCATGTTTTACTTTTGCAATATCTAATTATAAGCACTATAATGGTAGAATGTCTTTCCATTCACCATTTCATGAAAATGTTGTGCCTACGTTTTCCTATCAGCCATATAATACTGAGGATTCTACAAATTTTACTCAAAATGACCCCGTAACAACGGATTACCAACATTCTCATCATGTTTTTTACCATCTCATCTCTACTCAATCTTATTATTAGCCAATAAATGATCAGAATCAACCTCAAAAGAATCCTTACCAGAATGTGTTGGGTATGATCCAATAGTTTGACTGTGTGTTGTGGGATCTGGGCTAAAGTATTGATTATATGAAGCTCAATGATATTAGTAAAGTTTTTTCTCACATGTATGGGATTTTGGTTGAAATAAAGAAATAGAAAAGGGTCATTATGCAACAACAAGAGATGGTTGAACAAGCCATTTTTTGGTCAAGAGTTGAACATGTAGAGGATATCGTTTGAGGAAGGTCTTGAAAGGGAGATCCCTGCTAGGGAGGAGCAAATAGAGCTTTGGTATGCTCACGTTCAAGGAAGTTGGGATTACTTAGAGTACCAATTCCAGCTACATAAGGAGAGTTTTGAAAAATTGAAAGCTTCTACGAAATAAAAGAAGCTTCAAACAACTCCTACTGTTCCAGAGCAGCCTATTCAAGAAAAGCAAGGAGATGAAGTAGAAAATGTTGTTGTAGAGGTCTAGCCTTTATCTTGGATTGGTGAATTATCTTCTTTTGTTGGAAAGGATGATGATTCAAGGAAACAGGTAGACAATAGATAGTGTTGTGAGTTGCTGACCAATGGTCATGAACAAAATAATAGAGCATTAGACTTAGAGGAACAACATAAAACTGAAACTGATACCTTTTTCCAGGATATAAGCTTTGATGTTTTCAAGTATACTATAAATGAGAAGGCTAATGTTGAGCTCTATCAAGAGTTATGCTCTAACATTATTGAGCAATTCTATTCAAAGTTGGATGAAAAAGAACCAAAAGAAGTTGATAGTCATGACGATCTAGAACAACATCTTGTAGAAGTGTTGAAGCAACAGGTAGAGCCTCATAAGCCTGAGTTGCAAGGTCATAACTAGTTGGAGGATTTTCCTTTATGCTACCCAAAAGATTTGGAAGTTGATATACCCATTAAAGGTTGGTTCCAAGAGGCTATTTCATCATTTGTGCATTATCCTGCCTTCAGTGAGGAAGGCAAGCCTGAATTAGAGTGTCCTTGTTCCACTGATAATGAGGATTATAAGCAACTTCCTTTATGGTTTATAAGAGATCCTAAGGTTGATGTTTTCATTAAAAGTTTGCTTGAGGAAGTCACTTCGTTGTTTGGATAGAACTTTCCTTCATCTATTGAAGAAATGAGTGACCATTTGAAACAACAGTATGTAAGTCAAGTGATTGATCAGGTGCCTTGTTTGTTTGACAACTAGAAGATCATGAGGAGAGCCCAAGTTTCATCTTTTCAAGAGGCTTCCCTATCAGATATTTAGCTAGCATGGAGTCCAATAAGGTACCTACACATGAAGTTTTAGCTAAAGATAGCACTCTAGATGCAGTGGTAGCTAAACAAGAGTATGCTCAACTCACTTATCCTCCCTTGAATAGCATTACATATGATCGGTTTAGGGAGGTAAGTGAAACTGTTTGTCTTTTTTATGACTTGGTGCATCAACTAATTGACCATTTCTAAATATATTTTCTTTTCCTAGATGTCATCATGCATGCAAATTGTTGCATTTTGAGGAGAAATGGCAGCTATTTCAGTCTTCCAATAAATGGTTTTGTTTTAGTGGTTTTGCCTTGTTAGTTTAGGGTAAGTTATGTCATATGATTCCTTTCCCTAAGTGTTGCCATGCACAATACAGTAGTCTTAGTTTCGGTATTATGTTTTTTCAATAAGTCTCCAAGTTTTTAGTCCGTCGGTTTGCAAGGGTTTGTTAAGTTGTACTATTATCACCCTTACTAACTGATTGAGCACACATATACCATTTATGAAAGTAAGATTTATGTCTCACTATCATAAATCATACATCCATATCCAATCAGTTAGCAAAAATGGCAGTAGTCCATGCAGTAATTTTTTAAGCTAATCTAATATAGGAAAGAGCCCTCACTAAGCCTATCAAGTACATATTCACAACCCATGATAGTGAAGTCTCATACTTCACTATCACAGATCCTAAACCTGTACTTAAACAAACCAGTCAGGGTTAGTTTCTACACTAAGTTGTGTTTTAGCTAGGTCTGTTAAGTGATTCTGTGTCTACCCAATGGATAAGGCTACTAGTTCTCATGTTTAGCAGGCATACATGTAGCAGAATTAGCCTAAAACGTTACCAGATTTTCACCTACAAGCTCAATTAGGTAGAGCCACGAAGATTTTTTTAAACAAATGATACATTTTATAACCTCTCTATGTTGCAATCAAGTACACCAATAAATAATTGTAAAATAAAATCATTTCATTGATATGTATGAAGCATAAAGAGATTGAATAAGTCTTTTTGAAGAAATTTAATCTTTATTGAAGATGATAGAATACATGACCCACACAACAAGTCATGAGACTGACTTTTCTGAAATAAATTTGAATAAGAATTAACATTTACATGCATGAGAAAATGTGATAAGAAAGGAAAAGAAGACATGTAGAGAAGGTAACCAACCATTGACTGAATGACTAGTTCTATCGGCTTAATCTACTCATGTTTGTCCCACCTCACCTTGCTCCCTCCCTGATCTTTAGAGCCTTGTGTCCTGTATTAGGTGAAATCAATGAGTTAGAACAAAAAGTTCTAAGAAATGAAAGGTTGCATCCTCTACAAGCACATATAATCATGCATACATATACTAATCCCTATGTATATCAGATGCAATGCATGATTATAAAGACCTCAGATAGGCATTATATTTTGAACATATTTTTGTCATATGCACATACAGGTATAGTCATGTTGAGTTTCAACATGTGGGGTAAAATGTGGCTCCCACAAGGGTTGAGTCCAACATGCTGACTTATTAAAAATCAATCACTGCAATGACAGGGTCTCAAAGAACATAGCATCTTTAAGGCATCACAAGACAATCAATAGAAAATATCCATGCACCTAAAGGACAATTACTCACAACATAGCAATGAATGAACTTGAAGCAATCTTATCCAAGTAAGATTAGAAGCTAAATACATGAATTCATCAAGCAGTAAAGGTGAAGTAGCAGGATGACATGGCTGTCATTGTGAAGGAATGACAAGAATTACAAGGCCTTGAGAAAGTGGTTGTTACATTCAAAGCAAGGGTGACAAGACTAATCAAGTGTGATGGTAAGAAATGTTTTCATCTTTCAGCTATAGGAGCTAGGGATATATCCATAATGGCATTCATCTATTTCTAACTTTCCAATGCCTCAAATTTAAATAGATAAGATGTTGATCATATGCATGAAAGAACAAAAGAAGAAGTGCATCACTTCCAGTTATGATAGTAGGTTGTTCATGATCACAAGAGGAAATACATATCTGCTCTCAGCTAGTAGGTGTTACCTCAAAAGAATGAGTTGTTCAAAATGCATCTTTAATTGATTATCTGCAATCACATATCTTCCATAAACACAAAGGTGCGATTGTGCTATCAAAGAAGAAGTGATTCGACAACAAATATGTATTCTTCCTCAAGTATGGAAGCCAGGATGCATAATGGAGATGTCAAATAAAATAGATGAGATGTTGTTGTATGCAAGAGTATAAGAGAAGATGCATATGAAGAGCATGAACAAAATGTGAAAATATTTAAAAATGATCATTAAAACAACATTTTTTGTTGAGCCAGAAGCTTTTGTGATCACCTAGAAGGGGCGTTATTGATCAGATATTTCAACAATTTCAAGACAGCTATATGCTTGTAGATAACATTCACATTCAAGAGTATTTTGTGCAACAAAAGTGCTGATTATCTCAGTTATCTATGATTTAGGGGAAAAGCCTTTTTTAGACGACTTGCAACAATCATTACTCATTTTGGGTACTTCTTCTGCTAAGCATTCAGCAAATCAAAAACCCCATAGCCTTGAGCTAAAGCAAAGTTTTATCTGAAATATCTACAAGAAACAGAGCATACAAAGTGGCCAAATCAGAATGCACAGATGCAAGTGGAGCCTCAGCATTTTGAGGTAAAGATACAAGAAGAGGGTCGTGCCCTATGAGTTTCAAAAAAGCCCAACAAAAGAAAAACCACAGGTTGACCCCCTTGTTTAATTGGTGGAGGTGTTTTAGAATCAAAACCCCCCAGTTTCGAATGAAGCTATAAACACCAGAACCTTAACCGCAGAAAATCCATTCTGGGGTTGTTGTTTCAAATATCTTTGCTAAGCATGGAAATTACAAAAAAGGAGGCCGCAATTTTAACATTTTCATTGCACATCTATACATCAAATGAAAAAAATGACCATTGATAGAATGCAACAACCACAATTTAACCACAAAGAGATTATAGAGAAAATGATGGTGACCATGACACCATGTTTTCAGGTCAAAGCAAATAGAACAGAGAAAGAAATGGTGACATCAATGCATTTTTGTTGTAGATTGATGCAAGCAAAAGGAGCCAAATATCACAACATATGAAACAGAGAAAATCACAAGAATGCAGAGAAGTGTACCTCACAGGCATGAAAAAACCAATCTCTCCTATCATGGTGGCTAAGAATTTGTGAACAGTAAAAGTGGAATATGAAGTATGAGGCCGATACATGAAAAGAAGATCATCAAAAGCTCTTAGATACCTCTATCACAAATCCCTAGATTTAGTCGCCATAGATTTTTCATAGCCACCATGAAAGCCATCAAGCCCTAGCCTCGACTTCATCCAGAGGATTCGAGAAGACAAGTTAAATTGAGGCCTCAAATGCATGTTTTAGGATTTGTATGCCTTAAAAATATCTCGGCCAAATGATGTCATTTTTTTCTTAGCTTTCAAAATAAAACCTTGTAACTAATACCACTATGGGCTAGGTTGTATATCTTTTGCCCTTTTTTACTTTGAAAACATGTTGCCTTTTGCATGTAATTCATTTGTATAGCAGAGGTTAGAGTATTGTTTTTTTTTTATAAAACACCTAACTTCTTGTTATATTTTTAAATGCAAAGGTGACATATGTAAGACATTATTCAATGCAAATATAGGTGGCTAAATCTTTTTGCCAAGGATATAGGGTTAGTGAGAGGTGGAAAAATATTTTTAGAGGATTTAGGAGCAGTTTTAGTGGCAGTTTGATTGTATTAATTGTATTTTTGTTACTCATTATGGTTTACAAAGTCTTGCATGATCTTTTCACACATTATGAGCTCTTTATGAGAAAATCTAGTGGCTAGCTTTTAGGGATTTTAGTTGAATTAGACCAAGGAATTAAGACTCCTATTTTTCTAGTAACCATTGAAGTGAAGCATAAGTACGCTTCTAGCTTCATTTTTTAGGAGTTCCTGATTATGCAGATTTGGACCTTGGTAACTTTTGATAGTCCTTTGTCCAATTTTTGACATCTTTTGTAATTCATATGATTTAATATTTATACAAGCTACCTTGGAGACATATAGAAGAGTTTTTTACCTTCTTATCATTTATAGAACTATTTATTTTTCATGTGATTGATCAAGTTATTAGTCGAGTTTGAATGCCTTCCTTATAATTGTGTCTCACTTTCTTCATGCCTTTTCTGTGAAAGTGCTATGTGCAGGTTACATTTTGTGTCTGAATAAGTGATCTGAGCTCAATTTTGTGAACTTTTCTTTCCTTGGTTGAGAAAATTTCATTCAGACCTTCTTCTGAAATACTTATACTTGTGCATGTTTAGAATGTGTCATGTAAGTTCATTTTTGTCATCTTCGTATTCAAATGTCTAGTTTTTCTGAGTATCATAACTTGCAGTTTGGTGTATCACATAGTCTTTTTTTTTATTTGATGAGAAGTAGTAGGTTTTACTTTCCAAGTTATCCTTCTCCCTTTTCTTGGTAAAGTTTCATTGTATAGGTGATAAATGGCTAGGAGTCGGCCTTATCCGGATATTTATTTCAGTCTTAGGTGACCCACAGCCTTGGATTGATCCCATGTTTCTCCATAAAGCTTTAGTTTGTCAAAGTTTGGTGTGTGTGCATTTCAAGGAGATAACAGTATTTGGCATGCCCGGTTGGACTATCAGAATAGGACAATAAAGAAATTATAAGTCTTGCAAGTTTTAATATGCAACCAACAGATTTCAAGCCTTCCAAGAGGCTATTGAAGCACATTTGGTGACTCTGTGTGTGGGAAAATCAAACCTGTGCGTCATTGAAATATCAAAGTATTGAGAAGTTTGTTGTCTTCTCAATATTAACAGCCTTTAGAGGCAGTTCAAGTAACATCATGGTGACTCCAATCATATATTGGTTGGTTCAGTATCCTAGGTACCTGTAATTGAATAAGTTTTACTATTTAGAGTTGCTCATGTTTCATGTTTTAATTTTACAATATCCAATTATCAGCACTATAATGGTAGTATGTCTTTCCATTCACCATTTCATGAAAATGTTGTGCCTAAATTTTCCTGTTATCCATATCATACTAGGGATACTACAAATTTTACTCAAAATGACCTTGTAAAAGCGGATTACCAACATTCTCATAATGTTTTTCACCCTCCCATGCCTACTCAACCATATTATTAGCCAATAAATGATAAGAATCAACCTCAAGAGAAAATTACCAGAATGTGTTGGGTATGATCCAACAGTTTGACCATGTGTTATGGGATCTAGGCCAAAGTATTGATTATATGAAGCTCAATGATATTAGTAAAGTATTTTCTCACATGTATGGGATGTTGGTTGACATAAAGAATTAGAAAAGGGTCATTATGCAGCAACAAGAGATGGTTGAACAAGCCTTTTTTTTTTGTCAAGAGTTGAACATGCAGAGGATACAGCTTGAGGAAGCTATTACAAGGGAGATAGCTACTAGGGAGGAGCAAATAGAGATTTGGTATTCTCGGGTTCAAGGAAAGCAGGCTTACTTAGAGTACCAATGCCAGCTAGATAAGGAGAGTTTTGAAAAATAGAAATCTTCTGTAAAAGAAGAGAAGCTTCAAACAACTCCTATTGTTCCAGAGCAGTCTATTCAAGAAAAGAAGGGAGATGAAGTGGAAAAGGTTGTTGCTAAGGTCCAACCTTTAGCTTTTAGATTGGTGAATTTCCTTCTTTTGTTGGAAAGGATGAGGATTCAAGGCAACAAGTAGATAATAGACAGTGTGGTGAGTTGCTGACCAATGGTCTTCAACAAGATAATAGAGCATTAGACTTAGAGGAACAACATAAAACTAAACCTTATACCTTTTTCTAGGATATAAGCTTCGATGTTTTCGAGCATACTATAAATGAGAAGGCTAATTTTGAGCTCTATGAAGAGTTATGCTCTAACATTATTGAGCAATTTTGTTCAAAGTTGGATAGAAAAGAACCAGAGGAAGTTGATAGTCATGACGATCTAGAACAACATCTTGTAGAAGTGTTGAAGCAATAGGTGGAGCCTCATAAGCCTAAGTTGCAAGGTCTTAACTTGTTAAAGGATTTTCATTTGTGCTACCCAGAAGATTTTAAAGTTGATATACATATTAAAGGTTGGTTCTAAGAGGCTAGTTCATTGTTTGATAGTTTTCCTACCTTCATTGAGCAAGAAAAGCCCGAATTAGAGTGTCCTTGTGCAAGTGATAATGATGATTATAAGCAACTTCCTTTCTGGTGTATAAGAGAGCCTAAGACTGGTGTTTTAATTGAAAGTGTTCTTGAAGAAGTCACTTCATTGTTTGGAAAGTTTCCTTCCTCTATTGAAGAAATGAGTGACCATTTGGAATAGCAATATATAAATCAAGTTTCCTTCCTCTATTAAGTGACTCTGTGACCGCCCAATGGATAAGGCTACAAGTTCTCATGTTTAACAAGAATACATATAGCAAAAATCACCAAAAATGTTACCAAATTTTCACCTACAGGCTCAATCAGGTAGAGCCACTAATTTTTTTTCAAACAAATGGTACATTTTATGACCTCTCTATGTTGCATTCAAGTACACCAATAAATAATTATAAAATAAAATCATTTCATTGATATGTATGAAGCATAAAGAGATTGAATAAGTCATTTTGAAGAAATGTAATCTTTATTAAAGATGATAGAATACATGTTTCACACAACAAGTTGTGAGACTGACTTTTCTCAAACAATTTCAAATAAGGATTAACATATACATGCATGAGAAAATGTGTTAAGAAATGAGAAGAAGAGATGTAGATAAGGTAACTAGCCATTACCTAAATGATTGGTTTTGTCGGCTTGATCTGCTCATGTTTGTCCTCCATCACCTTGCCAGCTCCCTGATCTTTAGAACCTTGTGTCCTGCATTAGGTGAAATCAATGAGTTAGAACAAAAAGTTCTAAGCAATGAAAGTTCGCATCCTATACATGCACATCTAATCATGCATACATATACTAATCCCTATGTATATCAGATGTAGTGCATAATTCTACGGACCACAGATAGGCATATTATTTTTAACATGGTTGTTTCATATGCAGATACAGGTATAATCATGTTCAGTTTCAGCATGTAGGATAAAATATGGCTCCCACAAGGGTTGAGTCTAGCATGCAAACATATGAAAAATCAATCACTGCAATGACAGGGTCTCAAAGAACATAGCATCTTTAAGGCATCACAAGACAATCAACATAAAATACCATGCACCTAGAGGACAATTACTCAGAAGATAGAAATGAATGAACTTGAAGCAATCTTATCCAAGTAAGGTTGGAAGATAAATATATGAATTTATCAAGTAGTAAAGGTAAAGTAGCAGGATGACATGGTTGTCATTGTGAAGGAATGACAAGCATTACAAGGCCTTGAGCAAGTGGTTGATACATTCAAAGAAAGTGTTGGAGCAGTAATCAAGTGTGGTGATAAGAAATGTTTTCATCTTTTAGCTATAGTAGGTAAGGATATATATCCTTAATGGTATTCATGTGTTTCTAACTTTCCAATGCCTCATAATTAAACAAATAAGATGTTGATCATATGCATGAAATAACCAAAGAAGAAGTGCATCACTTCTAGTTATGACCATAGGTTGTTCATGTTCACAACAGGAAATACATATCTACTCTCATCTAGTAGGTGTTACATGAAAAGAATGAGTTGTTCCAAATGCATCTCTAACTGATTATCTACAATCACATATCTTCCATAAACACAAAGGTGCAACTGTTCTCTCAAAGAAGAAGTGATTTGACAACAAATATGTATTCTTCCTCAAGTCTGGAAGCCAAGATACACAATGGAGATTCCAAATAAAATAGATGAGATGTTGTTGTATGCAAGAGTATAAGAGAAGATGCATGTGAAGAGCATGAACAAAATGTGCAAATATTTACAAATTATCATTAAAAGAACATTTTCATTGAGCGTGAAATGTTTATGATCAACTGGAAAGAGCATTATTGATCAGATACTTCAACAATTTCAAGACAACTACATCCTTGCAGATAACATTCACATTCAAGAGTATTTTGTGCAACAAAAGTAATAAATATCTCAATTATATATGATTTAGGGGAAAAGCCTTTTTAAGACAGCTTGCAACAGCCATTACTAATTTTGGGTACTTCTTTTGCTAAGCATTCAGCAGATAGAAAACCCCATGGCTTCAAGCTAAAGAAGTTTTTCTCTCAAATCTCTACAAGAATCAGAGCATACAAAGTGGCCAAATCAGAATGCACAAATGTAGGTCGAGCCTCGGCATTTCGAGGTAAAAATACAAGATGAGGGTCGTGCCCTATGACTTTCAGAAAATCCCAACAAAAAAAAAAAAGAAAACCAGAGGTTGACCCCCTTGTTTACTAGGTGGAGTTGTTTTAGAATCGAAACCCCATGGTTTCGAATGGAGACATATACACCAGAAATTTAACCATGAAAACCCATTTTGGGATTGTTGTGTTAGATATCTCTGCTAAGCATGGAAATCACAAAAAAGGAGGCCGCAATTTTAACATTTTTAGTGTAGATCTATACATCAAATGAACAAAAACACCATTGATAGAATGCAATAGCCATGAATTAACCACAAAGAGATCACAGAGAAAACAATTGCGGTAAAGACGCCATGTTTTTAGATCAATGTAATTAGAATAGTGCAAGAAATGGCGACATCAATTCATTTTTGTTGTAGATTGATGCAAGCAAAATGAGGCAAATATCACAACATATGAAACAAAGAAAAGTACAAGAATGCGGAAAAGCTTACCTCACATGCATGAAAAACCAATTTCTCCTATAATGGCGGCTCTAAATTTGTGAACAGTAAAGGTAGAATATGAAGTATGAGGCCGATGCATAAAAAGAAGATCATGAAAAGCTTTCGGATACCTCTATCACAAATCCCTAGATGTAGTCACCACAGATTTTTCATAGCAACTATGAAAGCCATCAAACCCTAGCCTCGGCTTCATCCAGAGGATTCAAGAAGACAAGTGAAATTGAGGCCTCAAATGCATGTTTTAGGGTTAGTATACCCTAAAAATATCTTAGCCAAAAGACAAAATAAAACCTTGTAACTAATACCACCATGGGCTAGGTTGTATAACTTATGCCTTTTTTTTTTCTGTGAAAATATGTCATCTTTTGCATATAATTCATTTGTATAGCAGGGGTTAGAGTATTGTTTTTTTAATAAAACACCTAACTTCTTGTTATATTTTTAAATGCAAAGGTGAAACATGTGAGACATTATTCAATCCAAATAGAGGTAGCTAAATCTTTTTTCCAAGGATATAGGGTTAGTGAGAGGTGGCAAAACATTTTGAGATGATTTAGGAGCATTTATGGAGGTAGTTGGAGTGTATTAAGTGCATTTTTGTGACTCATTATAGTTGACGTAGTCTTGCATGACATTTTCACACATTATGAGCTCTTTATGAGAGAATCTAGTGGCTAGATTTTAGGGCTTTTAGTTGAATTCAATGAAGGAATTAAGACTCCTATTTTTCTTGTAACTGTTGAAATGAAGCATAAGTATGTTTCTAGCTTCATTTTTTAGGAGGAGTTCTTGATTATGTAGATTTGGAACTTAGTGACTTTTGACAGTCCTTTGTTCAATTTTTGACATATTTTGTAATTCATATAATTTGATATTGATAGAAGCTACCTTGGAGACAAATAGTAGAGTTTTTTACCTTCTTATCATTTATAGAATTGTGTATTTTTAATGTGATTGGTCAAGTTATTAGTGGAGTTTTAATTCCTTCCTTATATTTTTGTCTCACTTTCTTCATGCCTTTTCTATGAAAGTGCTATGCGCAACTTACATTTTGTGTCTGAATAAGTGATGTGAGCTCAATTTCATGAAGTTTTCCTTTCTTGGTTGAGTAAATTTCATTCATAAATTATTGTGAGATACTTATGCATGTGCATGTTTAGAATGAGTCATGTAAGTTAATTTCCTTCATCTTAGTATTCAAGTGTCTGGTTTTTCAGAGTATCATAACTTGCAGTTTAGTGTATCACAATGTTTTTTTTTATTTGATTAGCAGTAGTAGGTTTTACTTTCCAAGTTATCCTTCTCCCTTTTCGTAGTATATTATAGTTGTATAGGTGATAACCAGCTAGGATCCGACCTTATCCGAAGGTTCAGTTCAATCTTAGGTGACCCACAACCTTGAATTGATCCCATGTTTCTCCAGAAAGATTTAGTTTGTCAAACTTTGCTGAGGGTATATTTCTAGAAGATAACAATTAAGTTGCCACCATATATTTTATGGTAAGAAATGTGTCCTTCTTGCTCCAGGGTATGGCTAGGACCCTCAACGTCTAATGATTCCATTAAGGATGGGAGGAGAGAAATCCTTCATTTTTGATTTCCCATTATTTTTACCTCTAATGATAATCAATTGTTATTTTAAAAATAATAGTCTAAGGAAAGATTGAGTAAAAATTTACAATTCTATGTCAAGAGAAAATTCTTTAATTTCCTTTCTAATGGTATACTTGCATGTAGGAGCATATGTTTGTTTTAAAATTATAGCTAAGAATATTTCATCATGTCTTAATTGAAAAAAATAATTCAATGTATAATACTAAAAAAAGTTGACTCTCATTGGCATGATGATACTTGGAATTTTATGTTAAATATCTTGGAGATTGATAAAATATTGGCATTACATTGTAATTTCCTTATGAAAAGACATATTCTAAAGATATTAAAGGATTAGATTTTATAATCAATTATTAGTAATATGGTTAAGGTATTGTAGTATTACATGTTTATGGTAGGAGGAAATGTAGGATTGTGACTGGGAAGTAAGTATGGGTGAAAGTACCAATCCCATGTTAGTTTGAAATATATTTGGATTTGAGACATATATATGATTACTAACCACGTCCAATACTTGTACATTATTCACAAATTAGTTGAGTAAAAGTAGAAGGGAATGTAAAGGTCCTATCAATGTTAAGGTTGTGCATTCATGAGAAGCTTTGGTAATGTCAATATATTCATACTATGTTTAGGTATCTAGCTTGGTTTCATATAACAACAACAAAAAGGGGAAAAACCTTGTGTTAATAATATGAATGAGACTATCTTCTATTCCTAATCTTTCATGATGTTCCCAAAATAAATGCTTGAGTAGGTTTTATTTTCTTTTATGCATTTTGAGTAATGAAATACTGCCATAATTTATGTGAGGAAATATTTTATACTAAGAGACATATTTAAAATGGAGGGATGTAAATCTCATTTCTACAGATAAAATAACTAAAGAGTGAAGCTATGATCAACTTAAATATGGTTTTGTATATCTCTATCCAATATAAATGTTAGTATTTTATATAAATGAATACTGGATGCTAATAATATATCATATTATTAAAATATATATTGCATCAATACAATTCCTAATATGTACTTGTAACAAGAACAATTCTTTATACCCTTTGGTCTCTACTATTAGAGTCATTATTTCCAAAATATATTTAATTAGGAAGAAAAAACTATAAATTTATTCATCAAAACATCTTTAATAGTATATTCATGCATATTTGTTTAGTACAAATAAAAAAGAATATGGATTTACACTATTTATAGTTTAGTAGGTAATAGCCCCTAGTAGAAAATAAAATAAATAAATAAACCTCACACCTTCTAAAATAGAACAAATTCTAATTAGTGAGTATGCGGAAGAGGGAGTAAGTGGACATCATTAATCCTAGAAATCGACTAGTTGCACATTAATAAGTGCATTATGATTTATTTATTTTTAGTTTAATTTTTTTTAAAGATAATGGTTTATTATTAAAAATAGTAGAAGATTGAATACATTCCTATAGTATGCTTGTGTGCCCATTCATTACAGCATGTGCCAATCATTTAGTTGTTTCCATGCATTATCTTCTATTTAGTCTTAAAACCATGCTATCACAGATTTCTATCTTGTCCACACCCATGATTTTGCCTTCATAATCTGATTTCATTATCTCAACATCCTTAACATATTTTTGAAGAGAAGCAACTATATTTATAGCCTCATTTTCATCCCAGTGGATCTCCCTATTCTCCTATCTATTGGAAATAGAACATAGATTGAGGTTTATATTCTTGATCTCAAGGAGCAACCACTTATTCATACATAAAGAATCCATAGCCGCATTCCTTACAATACCTAAAAGATCATTGGAACTAAACTACTCCAAATTCAGAAGGGAGAATTAACATTCAAATCTGAGGGAAAAGAGATTCTACCCTCATAGTTAGTATCGGGCATACAATTCCCTAAATCACTATGAATATAAGGGTCTATAACCTCCTTCCTAGGCAAAATAGAGGATATCCTCTTCTCTTTCCCATTTTTCTTTTAGACCTTAGAGCCCTTTTCTTTGCTAAATAAAGAGACTTTATCTAAATCTGCTTTTGTGCTTCACTCATCCCCTTTTGAGTAAGACCTATCAGACCCCTCATCCTCAAAGTTTATGGAATCCTCGGGTGAAGAAGGGAGAACTAAATGACAAGGGTAGAGACTTACAATACTAAAAAATAAGAAGCATAAGGCACTCATGAAGAACAAGACTTTTAGGGTTCTTTCTACGCTCCTTAATACTAGCATCTAATGAGAACCAAAGATATAAAGAGAAAGAAATTATGCTCGTATTCCTAAAATGGTGAAGAAGGAAAAAGTGGCCACCATACATGCTAGTGAAACAACCATCTAGAGAGAAGTATTACATTAATACCTTAAGGACAATCACCCAGATCGATTTGATAGAGCTAGTTTCATACCTGCCTTGTGAACTCTTCACAGTATATTCTTCTCCTTTCCTTTCCAAAAATTATTATTAGCAGCTTTAGAGAGCTTCTTGTCTTTGAAAAATTTAAATCCATCCATTGCCAAGCCAGTCACTTCATCTATGGCCTTCTTCATAATAAAAATTTTGACCCAACAAATTAGTATTGTCATTCTCCCAACCTCTCACAAATAAGGCATTGGTCATGGGGTTGAAATCATGGAGTCTTTCCAAAAAGGGTGTAAAATGCCCATTATCAAGGATTCTCCAAATGGTCTCATTCTTCTTGAGTTCATCATAATTTATGGGTTCCAATAACTTCCTGATGCTGCCCATAGCTCTAGTTGTGCTCAAAACCTCTTCAACATAGAGACACTAGCACACAGTCACAAGACCCAAGCATAAAATAACCTAGAAAGCATGTAAATTACTCTTTAAATCATTACTAATCTCTTTCAGTATCTTCTGCCTCATCATCATTAAATACTCCTTTAACTTATAATTTAAAATGCATACCCAACAATATAAAGTAATCCTAGTAGTGTGTGCATGCAGTCTATCATAGGCTACCAGTTGGTCAACATGCTTTGGACTATTTCTCTAGGAGCGCCATAGCTTTTAAATATTTCCACATACAAAAATGTAGCTACCTTTGTATCTTGGGCAGTCCTCAAGCCTTTAACTTCCACCAACTTGGTAAGGTAATCAATACAAACCAGTATGTAAGACTTGGTGTTTGGTGTAGGCTCTATTAGACCAATAAAATTAAGGCCCCATATATCAAATGGTGTAATCATTGTAGCTAAGGTTGTAAAGGAAACTCATCACTTATTTTTGGTCTACCCATCCTCTGACAATGGTCACATCTTCTGGTATACTGAGCTACATCTTTATATATTATGGTCTAATAATAACATGTGTTGAGGATCTTCAAAACTGTTGCCTTAACTACAAAATTTCCACCACAAGGCTCACCATGAAAAGCCTTAAGTATGCCAAATACTTCATCCAATATAATGCATTTATGCATAACATCATTAGGACCTATGTAAAAGAAATGACTAGATATACATGAATATATGGACCAACTGATACTTTTGTCTTGGTGATAAGTGTGGGGGTGTTCTCTTTGTAACTAGATAGTTATCTATGTCTACATACCAAGGTGTAGTCATTGTTAGTGCAAATAAATATTCATCGAGAAAAGAATCATCCACAACTAGATCCTTTGTTGAATTTTAGGAGTAATAATAGCCATATAAAAAGCCTACCACTAACCACTAGCTTATTCATCAAATAATGAATTATTGCATGTTTAGTATGAGTAAAAATAGAGTAACCAGTAATAAAACTTGTCTAACTAGTAATATTCCTTATCTAAACTTGTTTATTATATATATGGAAACTAACAACTCTTTCTCAGACATTGTATAATTGAGCTCGGTCACCTACAAATTATTACTAATTTATTAAATGACATACTCTAGGTTGCCTTCCTTTTGTCATAAAATAATGCAATAGAAAAATCAAAGGCATCGATATGAATATGAAAAATGAATTTTTCAATTAGGTCCTCTCATAATAGAGGCTTGCATAAGGGTGGTATTTAATGCTTCAAAATATTGTTGACAGGTTGTTGTCCAATCAAACTCCACATCCTTGGTTAGTAGTACAAATAGAGGGGCATTAATCTTAGTGAAATCCCTGGTAAATCTCTTGCAATACCTTGCATGGAAAAAAAAAAAAACCTCACATATTTTTTATTTTATGGTACTAGTAGATTGGAAAATATACATATTAGTTGGGTCTACTTGAATTTTAGCATATGAGACAAAATGACCTAAGACAACTCCTCCTTACACCATCATGAAGCATCTCGTATGGCCAAGGCAAATCTTATGATGCTATAAAATGTGTTACCTTGGTGAGCTGTCAAGGAGATGAAGAAATAAAGTTCATCATCAAATTTTGAGATTAATGACCAGTTAGGTTAGTTTCTTGCAGCTGCAAGAAGGAAAATGGACTTTTAACATCAAAGCCATTAGTGTGTGATGCCTCTTGTGAGGGAGTGAGCCCCAAAATTTCTCTAATACCACTTTGTAGAATTAAATATCACTCAAGACACAAACAAGAAATATTATTTATCCAAATGATTACATTATGCCTAAATATAGAGGTCTTATCTTTTTCTCTACATAAACAATATAGTAAAATAATATTTTATAAAGGTTTCAGCATCTCACCAATAAATAAAACTTCTGAAACAAGTAGCTGAAAAAACCAAAAAAATAGGAAAAAAATTTAAAAACAAGATATAGAATATAAAATAGAGGTATGATCTCCAAGTCAGCCCGATCTCCATATCTGGCACATCATTCTAATCTTTCCTTTGTTTCTATCTTTTCTTATTTTGATGTGCACTCATCATCACTTATCCAACAAGTTATATGTGGTCCTTTTTCTCCCTACAAAATACTCATAGAAACTTTACATCTCTATGTCTGGAATGACTTGCAGTGATATGGTTTCCTTGGTCTATCTATTCTTGGTAGTGCTCTTACCATGGCTAAGATTGAAAGAGAAGGTACCTATTGTTCTACATTTATGATGGTGCATATTTTCTTAGCAATGTTTAAAATTTATAAGCTATTCTATATTTATGGTCTTCATTTTTCTTTTCAAATTGCATCTACCATTTATATTTTTTATCCATTCAGTATACAATTTTTTTCTCTTGAATAATAATCTATTACATTTGTAATTGTAGCATTGTAAATTGTATACCCTTTATTAGTGTCTCCAATTTCACACTTGCCTAGCACCTATTTTAGTATTTCCCTTTCCTTTATGCATTATAGGACCTTTATTTAATTCAATATTATGGATCTTATTTCACTTTATTACATTATCACACTCCTATTTGGGCCCTTAAGTCTAGGTGTGCCCTTAATCATTTTATCATGATTTTTCCTTAATTTTTCCCTAATTTCAACTCCCATAGCATATTTCACATATTTAAGCACCTTGAATTATTTCACCGAGCTATGATTGAATTTTTAATAATGATACCTTAAATCCATAAAATTTTGGGAAAAATCGATTGGACCATGGCGTGGCACCATGGTCCCGGCCTTTTCTCCCCAAATTTCAGGATCATATTTTGGCAATGTTAGAATGCTTAAATCTTACTTTGTGTGAAATTATATCAGTTCTAGGTCAGCGTAAAGGTGATTTAAATTATAAAATCCCTATATAAGGCATCCTTCTCAACTCATTTTGAAGATAAGACTCTAAGCATCGTAAGTATTCAGCCTAAATCATTGAAGTGTTCAAGCATTCATCATCAAGCATTTATAGAGACCTTTCTTCATTCAAATATTGTGGAGAAAATTACATAATTCATATGTAAGCATGTGTGTGTGATTAGGGTTTTCTCATGTCCATGCAATTTCATACAACATATGTGATTACATTCAAGAAGCAAAGCATCATTTTCAACAATTGCAGTTATGAGGTATATCTTTCCATTATTTATTTTAGTATTTGCAACATTCCATTCAAGGTTAATTCCTAAACTGGTGTATGACTTAGGCAAACCCTTATTCCCAGCCTATTTCCCCTTCTTTTAGTGTGTAGGAAATTGGTACAAAGTTGCAATATTTAGGATAAGCATTATTTATAGTGAAGAATCAATCCCCCTTTAGAGTGTGAAAAGTTTGGAGAGCGAGGGTGACCGACACCATGGTCCTGAGATTTTTGGACTTATTTTGAGGATAAGCATTATTTATAGTGAAGAATCAATCCCCCTTTAGAGTGTGAAAAGTTTGGAGAGCGAGGGTGACTTACATTGCTTATATCCAGGTTCATGGCTCAACTCGATGACTGTATCTCATGGTTTCTATATTTTTACCTTCATTTCAACATATTTACCCTAATTTCAGCATCTTCAATAATTTAATTCAACTTAAGGGAAAGAAGAGACACATTCAAGACCCCCTAGAATTTGATCAAAATCTATATCTACTAGGTTTAGATCTATCAAATTCCTATATTTCCCTAATGTAGTGGGCCCTAAGAAAAATAAGAGGTTTTACTACATTCAATGGTGAAAACTCTGATTTTCACCATTATGTTTTGGTGAACCTAACTCTTTACACCTTTATTTTTGTTATGTTCTTAGATCTGAGTGTTTCTACAATTTTAAATTCAAATTTACATTGACAAGTTTAATTTTCAATTGAATTTTAAAAAAATAAAAAATTAGAGGTTAAATTCATAAAAACCCTAATTTTTAATTCTACAATTGAGCTTGTGAATTGTCTAATTTGGATTAATTGATTCAGATCTAATTTGTGAACATTCTAAATTTTAATCTTACACTCATAGAGCTTATTTTAATCAAATTACATAAATTTAGAGGTTTAAATCATAGAAACCCTAATTTATTTTGGTTAATTTTTGGTGGGTTGCATAAGTTTTTTAATTATGATTTTTATGACATTTTATGTTCAGATTTAGATGCATCCAATCATTATTTATGTACTTGCATTAGTGAAAAAATTATAAAAGTTGTACATTTGCATATGTTACCATTTGAAAAAATTAAATTATTGTCATGATGCATTTATTTCATAGATGTGATAATGGATTAGCCTCCCTTGTTTCACTCTATCCCTCTCCTAAGGGCTCTCTTACTCATGTGGACATTGTAGATTTAAAAGGAATGATTAACACCTCTTTCAAACCTCTCCCTTCTAAGGATGAAGAATATTTAAAGAATAATGTTGATATTTCTCCAAAAATGTGCCTCTCCCATGAGAGTATCTTAGAGGAAGAGGGGGATATCATAAACACCTTCGTTAATGCTACCTTGCCTTCCATTTATGGTACCTCTCCTAGAGAAATAGTGTTTATGGACATTGAGTTATTCTCTCTGAAATTTGGTATTACCAATGAGGGCACATCGGTCCAAGAAGGGGTTCTGAACACTGCTTTCAAAGATCTCCTTCCTAAGCATGAACTTTTGAAGAATGATTTTCATCTTCCTCCTAAAATATATGTCCCCCATAAAGAACATTTGGTGCAAATGGATGATATTGTCAGTACCTTTCCTACCGATAGCATACCTTCTTATCAAATCAATGAATTTACCACTAGAGATGAAGCATTAATGAGTTATGTTTATCCTTCTCCTAAAGCTTGTATTACCCATAAAGATGCCTTGGAACAAGATGACAAAATTATTAGCAATTTCCTTGATGTTGCCCCTTCTCAAGATATATCATTAGAGAGAAAAGAACCTTATCAATTCAATATCATTCATGCTTCTACTTATGAGGAGCCTAGACCTAAAAAAACTCCTAATATCCTACAAGCTGAAAAATGTAATAACCTAAAAATGGTCATCTAAACCATGGGCCCCTAGTCTCGACAACAACACCAAGGTGCTAGCCAAAGGCAATTAAAATTAATCTTCAACACACAATGAATTCCTCAATCACCAATGTCACATGGCAAATTAATCAACAAATATTAATTAAATATTTATTTAATTAATTGATCATTTCAAGTAAATAATTTTTAAACAATTAAACCTATTTATTTTATTAACTATCCTAGCATATTTAATTAAATAAATCAATTTGCCATTAAATCATCAAAAAATGAATTAATTGGGGGAAAGAAAAATTAAAATTTGAGAAAAGAAATCAATTGGAGATAATTTGTAAAAATAAATTAAAAATTGATAAATAATCTCATAAAAGCAATTAAAATAATTAAATCTCAAAATTGAATAAAATAGAGAATAAATCATTTTCTCTGATTTTATCTTAATTTTAGTTCAATTTCCTTTTAAATCGAGAAAAGGAGCCAATCACATCAATTTACTTGGATTGTGCTTCCTCTTGGAAAATCTTGACTGCTCGTCATCATTTGATATCAGTCTTTGGTTTCTTTCTAAATTTTCTATAAATTCAGGCTCTCATCTCTCACTGAAGGATCTTGGAGAATATTTTATTATTATGTTGTTTTTGCTCTAGGTTCATTGAGGTTTTGCATTAAGATATTACATATTAGTCATTGCATATTTATTAAATCATCTAGCTTAATATTGCTTAAATCATGTTAGATTAATCATGCATATATAGCTTAAATCTTACATTCATCTAGCTTAAATCTTGCATCCATTTAGCTCAAATTCATGCTCATATAGATTAAATCCTTCATTTAGGTGTCGTCTAGTCACTAGTGTTGCATATAAAATCTAAGAGCAAGACTAAACTCACATCTACTAGAAGGCAATAGGTCACTTTTTAATGGTTTATTATTCATTGATTATTGGTTTACTAATGATGCATCTAATGACTCAATTGAAGTCTTCTATATTCAGATACAGATACAGATACAGGTCCACTTTTCACACACTCATTTTTGGCACCCACCGTGGGGCTCGAAATTCAATCCTTTGGCCTCAAAATCACTTTTTAATCTTTAAGGTCTCGTTCGTATAGTCTCTGCTAAATATTGTACGAGTCTACTTCCTTCATCGTATGACATTTTTTCAAGGCCTAGGTTTTATAATACGAATCAGAAAAGGAGCTTGTATGAGTTTCTGCTCTGATTATTTGACTTTGTTTTTTATCGTTCGAGCCTATGAGAATACTCTTATGTGAAGGCATACTATGTCATATGGAGTTTTGTGTTATCATTTCAAAAATAGTGTACTTGCCAGGGTTTTTCGTGAATTAAATTTAGATTTTACTAATATTGACGCTAACCCTAGTTTGTCTTTTGTTTGCCTGAGATTTTTATAGCGTAACTAATTTTTTGTAGAATGCTTGCTAAACAATCTATCAATCGAACATATGCCTGTCAAAGAATCAAAAGCAAAATGACTACTGGTACATTGATTTTGTAGGTTTCCTAAGGAGAATCAATTAAACATCATGTATTCTTTAGAGTTCATTTTTTTAGGCACTTAAATTTCTCTCTGGTTAAAGAACAAATTTATCTTTTGTGTTTTCATAAAAATCTAAGAGGTAGGAGAGTATGCTCTTGTCTTTTACAAACAATCAGAAATCTATACCGTCGAAGCTTTTTCTAAATTTGAGATTTATGTACCTTTAGTGGGCTTGTTAGAGTGGGAAAAAGTAACCACCCTATGAGAATGACCCAAGTGAGTACAACTAGACCTAAGAACTCCAACTCACTATAATAAATAGGCCTCTGGTGAATAAAGTATCAGAGGACAGAATTATTTGAGTTTTCTCTTTGATACCTCTCATATCGAGCATTTTGTAGGGCCTTGCGGTCTCAATCACGTTTACATGACTACAACTTGTTTAGGTACCTTGATAGGCTATAGGCCTCAATCATGCTTGCATGACTTCAAGGGGTAATTTTGAACGAAATTCCTAACTAAGAACTATAAGATAGAAGCTACCCCATTCACCTTTGAAAGGGGGATAATCTTTGTGCAAGAGAGATAGTAACTCTTTGAAGACACTTGCCATATCGTGCCCCCATTAGCATTTGGAATCGGCTAATACGACATTGAGAATCCATTGCGTGAAACTTAGTGGTCATATTTTGATTGGCTATTGGGTGTGTACCTCAGTCAACAAGAAAAGGTTTTCTTCTCTTAGCCAACTTCCATAGGGTTAGCGTGCTGTGATTGAAGTCATTATATATCTTGCGTGTTTTTTGTGTTTTCATCCATGAAACTAAAACTAAAATACTGAAACTGAAGAAAACAAATCAACAACTCAGTGATAAAACTTTGTCCGTTTTCAAAACTGGTCTCTATCAGTCATCGAAGCATCAGTCTATGTCCAACAAACTGGTCTTTGTCAGTTGTTAAAAAAAAACTCTACCTATCAGAATTTTGTCTCTATCCAGTTCTTTGTTGTACAAGTCTGCTGAATTGTCGTCCTGCTACATAACTCTTGTCGTACGAGTCTTCGTTGATGTTGATAAATTGTCATTTGGCTTTGTAAAACTTTTCGTACAAATCTAAAAAGCTATCATCTAGTCTCTAAAAGTCTGTTGTACGAATATAAATAACAGTCAGTAGATTATCGTCTGGAGTCTTCCTAACTGTCATACGAAAAAACTGTCTTATTCATCTAGGAAATGCTAAATTGTCATCCGGGTCTAAAAGCTCTATCGTACGAATCCCTGATCTTGTCTATCAAAACAATCAAAATTGCCCATATCAGTTTATAGCAAGCATAAAATTGGTTATCATAATTCTAAACATAAACAATCTTGATAGTATACCCTTGTTGTTGCATTGCACGATTTTGTCGATCATCTTCCAGCTAGTTCAATAAACATCTTATCAAACATAAGTTAACTTAGATAACGTCTTACATAGGATAGATCATTCCTGAAACTAGATCAGATCTTAGTTACTTCTCTCAATCACTACGTTAAATGAACAACTAGCTTCAATTTGATCTTGACTTCTGTACCACATCTAGCTCTTGATCCAGTCGGTTGTAAATGCATGTTCAAACCAGAAGTTCTCACAAATGAAGACAAAGGTAAAGGAGTATCCTTTTCATCAAACAACAATCCATTCTTTGTAGTAGAACTTGTCCCAAATAAACCTTCATCGTCACAAATATGAGTTTTTAATCGACCAATCTTTGATCAACCCCTATCTCCCACCATGTCTTGAGAAAGGCAAGAAAGACAAGCTACTAAATGAGATACTTATGACAACCTCAACAACCATTTTAATGATAGTTATTCCTCATCAAATAAATTTGTAGCCTCTAAACCTACAAAAACTATTATCAATAAATGTCTAAATGATAAAATTTCCAAAAAATGATGAAGATCATCATGTCTAGAGAAAAGGAAGAACATTTTCTAGAGCTAGAAAAGCAAGGCACTAAACTTCCTATAAATTATGACATTGAAACCCTCATCACCAAAGAGGAAGAGACACCTTTAGTGTGGATAAATAAATAATTACAAGTATTACAAACAGAAATCATGGAATTGAAAAACAAGGATAAAACATCAAAACAATATTATTTGGACACGATATGCTTGTTACCATTTGACAAAAACCTTTACATGCCTCCATTCCCTTCAAGAGTGGAGATTCCCAAGTTTGACAAATATGATGGGAATGCAGATCCTCAAGACCATGCCAGAGAATTTTCTGTTTTATGTATGGAATTCATGCATGAACAAACATACCTTATGCGCCTCTTCCCACAAAGTTTAGGAGGACAAGATATGGAATGGTTTTCAAGCCTACCTATGGGAATCAAAAATTTTGAGGAATTAATCTGATTTTTTCTAAAACAATAATCCTCTAACATTTGTCATCTAGTCACTATGATTGAGCTTTGCAACACTAAATAGAAAATAGAAGAACCTTTTCTCACCTTTCTTCAACGTTGGAGAAAGATGTTCTCTAGATATTCACGACCTATTATAAGTTCTGAGAAGATAGATATATCCATCAATAACATGATCCTTGAATTGAAATATAATATCCAAATACAAGTGTATCCTTCATTCAACAAACTGGTAAATAGTGCAATCAGAATGGAAGATCTGCTCATAAACAAAGGAGATATATCACTTTGGAAAGAAACATCGCAAGGTTCTAGTTCTAAAGAAAAGAACAAATACTGTAAATATGACAAAGATAACAATAGAAACATTGTTAATGATAGAGTGGTAGACACTGTTTAGGAAAAATCAAAATCCACAATATTTAACCTGGCACACAAGCACTCAAAGCGGCTGAAACTACAACAAAAAAACCTCCCAAAAAATCAAAACAATGGTTTAAAGAGAAACCTTTGCTTTCAAAACCTAAGCATGATTTTACTCCTCTAGATGAATCATACGAATCAGCTTTAAAACTTTATTGGCAAATGACCTCATAACATTGCCAGATAATTCTAGACCATATGATCCAGAAGTTAAACCCAAATGGTGGAGAGAAAATGAATACTATGAATACCATGGAACAAGGATCATACCACAAACAACTACATGAAGCTCAGACATGAAATTCAAGATCTCATCGATGCTGGCAAAATCGTTGTTGGAAATCACATGACTAATGCTGATCACAAGGCTGTTAAAGATACCTTACCTGCTTATGAACAAGGTGATTCCTCAAAATCCAAGGGAGGTGCTAAAGTCAATTACATGTACACTAACAATGACAACATGATCAACATGATTGAATCTTCCCAACCTAAATATTACAATATGATCATAATCAAAGATAACCAAAATCAAGCACAAACTACCAATGTTGTGACCTGCGCTCAAAAGAAGATTACTCTCCAAAGAGATAGTTCCTCAAATTCTGCTCAAACAACATCAAATCTACCAACTTATTTAAATAGACAAACAAATGCAATCACAACTAAATCTAAGCAGTTGCCTTCATCATCCTCTCCTGGTTATAGCATCGTCAAACAATTGAAAAGAACTAACACTCAAATCTCCATTTTACAACTTCTTAATATCTCTTCCGCTCATAGAGAGATCCTGGATAAAGCTATGCTCACTACTAATGTTCGTAAAGATTTAGATGTAGATCAGTTTAAATGTATGGTGGCTCACTTGACTTCACCTCATCACCTCACTTTCTCTGAAGAAGATGATAACTCACTGAATCACCCACATAACCAGCCATTACACATCGATGCTATGATCCATAAACACTGAGTTAAACGTGTTTTGATAGATGGAGGCGCTGGGTTGAATATTTGTACCTACAATCTACTGACATGGCTAGGATTTTTTGAAAATGTCATGGATCCAACAAAGAAAATAATGATCAAATCTTATGATGAAGAAGAAAGAACCTCTAAAGGTCTGTTACTATTACCAACCAGGGTAGGACCTGTTGGAAGAGAAGTTATTTTTTAGGTCCTTGACCTTCCTCTTTCATACAACATCTTACTGGGCAGGCCATGGATTCACAAAATGAAAGCAGTACCATCTACATATCATCAGTGCTTGAAATTTCCTTACAATGAAGTTGAAGTCAATGTTCCTGCTGATACAAGCTATACGTGTAATGCATTAATGCAGATTGTTGATGCTTTTGTTCCTCATAATAGAGCAGCCTCTACAGCTAAAAGTTCATAAACTTTGCTGAATGATTTAGAGAAGAAATTGAAAATCACAAATACTAGCATGGATGGATACAAAATAGAACCTGTACTCTCACTAATGTCTCTACTTTCTTCACCAAGACAATCAGGAAAACCATCTGAGGTTATGAAACCAAAAAGTTCAACTCCAAATGTCATTTATGATGGTCTCTTTATACATTCTTCTACTTCCCTTGCAGATGAAATAGAAGAGGATGTTGCTCTCAAAATGGCTTTTCAAAGAGGATAGTACAAACAAAGAAATAAGACATTGTGAAATTTCCCCGACACAATATGGTCCAGGCTATAAGATGCTTCAACGCATGGGATATTCAGGTAGTGGTCCTCTAGGAAAGCATCAAGAAGGTATTGTTGAATCTATTTATCTACAAACTAAGTCTGCAAATGATAAAGCTGGATCCGGGTACAATCCAAGGAAGTCATCAGATTAGAGACATACTTCTCACCATCAACCTAAGTGGAGGAAAAAGGTACTACCTTCAACATCACAAGAAATCAATACTCAACAAACTCAAGAAGAGCATGATGATGAACAAGACGAATTGGAAACCCAGAGAGAGGAAGTAGATGGTAATCAAGTTCTGATTGCATCAGCTATAACACTATAAGAAGTAGAAGTTCTAGAGGATATGAGAGAAGAGGTAGAAAGAATCAGAGAATTGTTTGCACCACTGAACATTCTGGTCACATATACTGGTACACAACAAGTAGATAATTTATAAACTGATTCAAATGAGTATGAATGGGGTCCAAATCATCTCTTAGATACATCTACTACAGAAACCCCTGAAGAATCCAATGACATCACAGATGATGCACAAGATCTGATATGCTTAAAACTGCAAAAGGAAAAAGAGGAAATTAGACGAAAAAGACAAGAAGACTATGAACAATAACCGAAAGAAGGAAGAGCACAAGCAAATTCTCTCCCTAATGAGATAGAGTAAATAAGATATGGAGCTACAAAAGAAGAATGAGAAGCTACAGAAGTAGAAGCAGTCATCAGTCCAAAGGAAACTGAATGGAAAAGATGATAAGGACTAACATAACCATCAAGGTTATGTCAACAGGCATGTCAAATACAAGTTATCAAGGAACCAATTCATGAAGGGACTTATAGGATAAAAGATGTAGGTATTGATACTATATGTACTTTTACTAAATCACTTGAACAAGAGTTAGAAACCTAATCTTATGACTCTGATAACTTTGAGAGAAGCTCTATTTATAACAACTATTTGACATCATATTATGAGTACTCCATCATGAATGTTGAGATGCTTCCTGCTGACTTTGTTATTGCCACACCATAATATGTAGTCCACTCTAAAGTAGGGGAGGATGCTAGGAGTAGGTCGGTTGGGTTAGGTCAGTTGGGTCTCAAATCACTAGATTGGATAGGTTCTAAGGATATGCCAAATCCTATGCTCAAACCCTCCAATTGGCTTGGGCAACTTATAGAGTGAACCTATCTGGTTACTAACTCTCTCACTTTAGGCTCTACAAGACCTAGGTGGGTGTACCTACTCACTAGTTGTTCCTTCAACTAATGCTTTTTATAGCAGATTTAGTGTCTTGATCTGACTTCCTCCATTAAGCTCCTAGGATGGAGATATAGAAGATGAGTTCAAGATTGTTTTTGTAGAAGCTATTTGATCTTTGTGCTTGAAATATATATATATATATATATATATATATATATATATATATATATATATATATATATATATATATATATATATATATATATAGATAGATAGATAGATAGATAGATAGATAGATAGATAGATAGATAGATAGATAGATATACACTATTGCTAATTTATTCTAGAATTCCTACTTAGCTACTCCTATTACTTTTAATGTGAAAGTATGAATTGATGAGTTTTATTTTATAGATGACCAGTGCCTTTCTTTGTTGTTTGGGCTACAGAGTCTTTATATCTCTTTAGGACTTATTATGTAAACTTATGAGATGGTTTTTAAACCCACTCCCTCTAGATGAGTTTGTCAGTTATTGTTTCTTATGAGCTCTACTTCAATGTCTATATTGTAAACTGCTTGAATGAATTTAACTCTAACCTTAAGAGACCATCCAAGGAAGAAATACAAGGAACAATTACAATTTGCAAGTAAATCTTTTTGATCCAAATCTACAATATGAAACACATAATTTTATTGGAAGAACACCAATAACCTTATCTCCTTTAGATAATATCATAAGCAACTACCTATAGAAAAATGTAGTAATCCGCAACACATATGCAAAGGAAAAACAACTAATTATATTATATATATTCGCCAAAATAATACAATGGCAAGCCTAAGGCTATAATTTGCTTCCTGTTCTAATTATCATCCATATTACAAAATCTCCCTCCTTTATATGAGAGTATACATTATCACCAAGCATTGTGGCTTTTCAACATATAACCATTAACTAACTCTTTTGTTTCGAACATTACTTCGACTAGGTATTTTCTCCCTTCATCGAAATGCTGCATTCGGTCATTATTGTTGCCTCCTCATTGATATATATCTGATGTCCATCAAGTTTCATGTCAAAGAAACCTTGGGCTTCGGTAACTTCCTTTATCCTTCCATTGAAACACCTTTTCTATCGACAACACTTTTATTTCGAATATCACTTCGATCAAGTATTTCTTTAATTCATGGAAATATTGTATTCGGTCACTATGGTTGTCTCCTCACTGATACCTATCTGATATCCATTGGGTTTTTATGTCGAAAAAACCTTGAGCTTTAGTGACCTCCTTTATTTTTCACCAAAATACCTCTTCCATCGATATCACTATGCCCCGTCGACGAATGGATCTATTGTCTTACCGAAGCCTTTCTTTATCCTCTCTTGTTGCCTTCCACCAATAAAGTTGTATCAGTGAAACAATGCATATTGAAGACATGCCTTTTAGCCTCCTCGAAACCTATTTCCTCATCGATATCTTTTATCGATGTAACTTATTTTTGTCTAATCGACCTTATTCTTTCAATGAGAACATTTCTTTCGGTGAGTCCCTTTGCACCGATGGTATTATCTCCTCGAAGACCTTTTCCCGTCGACGAAAACCATCTCCGCTTTCCTCAATATCTTTTGTCGATGGAATTACTATCTTTGATGAGTTCTTTCTGAAGTTCATTAGTGTTTCCTTTCTTGAATGGCCTTTCTATATCAATGAGACATCGTTGGGTCTCATCGATACTATTTGAATCCGGATATCTTTATAGGACGCTGTTAAACCTGCTTGATGACTTGTGGGCTATCATGGTATTAATGAAAATGATGATTTCTTCTAACAATAGGGGGCTTTTATGATTAAATTTCTCAAATCAAGATATTTTATTTAATTCAGATTTCATGCTCAACAGTGGCTCTGACTGGGGATGGGGGTATGCTATGGATACCTTCAAGAATCTAGACTTTTTGGTTTATGTATAAGGAAAGAATATTTAAAGGAAATGTGGTTTTTACAATGGCAGTGAAATCTACACTATTGTACATGAAGAAGGCCCCTTTTAAGAAAAGAAGTTTTTCAAGAACTGTTCATGTACTGGCAATTCTTGAATTTCTCTTGTAGTATTTTGGAGAAAATAAGAATCTTCTCCTACTTTATCTGTAATCACATACGGTCCAAGCCATAAAGCTTCAAACTTGCCATGTTTACCCTTATCTTGACTCCTGGCATTCCACATCAAAACCAAATCACCAATTTTAAATTTTTTGTCTATTGTTCTTTTGTCATATAACCTTTTCATCTGATTCTGGATTTTAATGTTTTGTTCTTGAGCTTCTACCCTGACTTTATCAAGCTCTACCTACTGCATTAGCCTCTCTTGTAAAGGGTCATCAATCTCTATTCCTTCTTGTGTTATGAATTTATGCACAGGTAGGAGGTTATCCAAAATGAGTCTTGCCTTTTTACCATAAACCAATTCATATGGAGACTTCCTTGTAGATGTTTTTACTGTTACTCTATCTGCCCATAATGCTAAATTCATCTTTGAGTCCCATGCCTTTTTATTCTATCCCAGCACCCTTTTGATGATTTTTAGGATGCTTTTGTTGCTTGACTCAGCCTGCCTGAGGGTGGTAATGGGATGAATGAGATATTGTGATGCCATACTCTTCACAAAAGGTGTTAAATTCTTTAGACCTAAAAGCCATGCTGTTATCAGAGATGATTCTTGTAGGAACATCGAATCTAGTAATGATATTTTTGAGTATGAGTTTCACCACCACTTTACTGGTAGCCTATTTAGTAGGTATTGCTTCCACCCATTTGGTAAAGTAGTCCATGGCAACCAAAATCCACTTATGTCCTCCACTTGAATTTTCTGATATTTCTCCTATAAAGTCTATTCCCCATTGTTGAAATGGTTCTTCAACCTACATCCGTCTTAGTGGGAGTGATCCTTGATATTTCATTTTGCTTCAAAATTTTTGAGAGGCCTCACACTTCCTAACATAAGCATATGAATCATTGAAGACTCGTGGCCAAAAATAGCCAGCTCTCAATATCTTGTGTGCAGGAGTTTTGGCTGAGAAATGACCACCACAAACCCCTTCATGCATCTCTTGTAGGATTTTCTTTGCTTGATGTTCATCTAGGCATAACAATAATATCCCATCCCTATTCTTCCAATACAAATATCCATTGATGATCACATAGTTTGCAGATTTTAATTTTAGTGTTCTTGTTCGATTATTAGTCATATCATTTGGACATTTTATGTGTTTGAGATAGTACATGATGTTTGTATACTAGGCTATATTTTCAATACTGAAGCTAGCTTCATCCATGCCAACCTCATTTACCTGAAATTCTTCAACCTCTTCTCTTGCCATAAGTTTAGATAGTCCCTAGCATTTGATAACTTGGGAAATTTTGAGCTCAGTATTGAATTCTTGAATCTGATTGATCCATTTGCACCTTTTCCCTGTGACCTCAGTCTGCCTGAATATGTCTTTTACCACTACATTAGGAACATATGCTATGACTTCTGCACCTACCAAATATGGTCTGAATTGTTTTACTGCTTTTACCTGGGCATAAGCTGTCTTTTCATTTAGGTCGTATTTAATTTGGGATGAATTCAGTGACTTACTAAAATATGCAATAGACTGTTCATAATTATCCTAGTTATTTTGTAGCAAGACTGCCACTACTGTATGGCATGATGCAAATGAAAAAACCAAGAAGGGTTTATTAAAATCTTGTGATATCAATACTGGTGCCTCAAATATTGCCCTCTTTATGTTTATAAATGCATCTAATGCCTCTGCATTCCAATCCATTCTAGATTCCTTTTTCAACATCCTCACTATAGGTTTTATGATATCTACAAAATTAAGGATGAACCTCCTGACAAAATTGATTTGTCCCAAAAATGATTGAATAGCTTTGACAATCTTTGGGATAGGCACTTTATTTATTGCAGCTATTCTTTTGGGGTCAATTTTCACCCCTTCCTTGGATACTATGTGTCCCAAGAGCTTCTTTTCTTTAATTGTGAAGTGACATTTCTTCGGATTGAGGGAAATTCCATATTCCAGGGCTTTCTTGAATATCTTCTCAAGGTAACCGCAATGGTCTTCAGCCCTTTTTGAATATGTTGTTAAATAATCTTGATACACTACCACTATTACATCAATAATTTCTACAAACGCTATATCCATTGCCCTCTGAAATATAGCTCTTGCATTTTTTAATCCAAATGACATTCTTGCATACACATATGTGCCCCATGGTGTCATGAAAGTTGTCTTATATTGTTTAGCTTCTTTAACTTTCACCTGATTATACCCCAAGAATCCATCCATCATGGACAATAAATCACATCCAGTTACTTTTTGCAGCATATTATCCATGTTTGGTAAAGGATAATTATCTTTTAATGATGATATGTTCAGATTTCTGAAGTCCACACATAGTCTTATGTCCCCATTTTTCTTTCTGATAGGCACCAGGTTTGAAACCCAAGTAGAATATCTACAAGGTTTGATTATTCCTACATCTTTCATCTTTATTATTTCCTCTTTCATTTTAGGTGGTAAAGTCGGATTTATAGGTCTGTGTTTCTATCTAAATGGTATAGCATCAGGTTTGAGAGGTATCTCATGTTGGAAAAGATTTTTGTTGTATCCTTTGAGGTCATCATAAGACCATGCCAATACATGCTTATATTTTCTAAGTAACCTTACCAACTACTACTTCATTTCAGGGGTCAATTTTTTTACCAATAAAAACATGCCTTGGTGATTCTTTGCATCCCAAATCAATCTATTCAACATCAGTCTCTTTGACTAAGGCTCCTTTGATCTTGACTTTGTCCTGTATGTTGAAAGCTCTTTCTAATGCGACTAATCCTCTAGGTATCTTATTATATTTTAACTGTATGATTTCTTGTCCCAACAAAGTCTCCTTCCCATTTGTCATCTCTACAAAGTTATTAAAATTGATAGCTTGTGCTTGGTAGTGATCCACATAGTGCAAAAACTTTAACAAATCATTGTCATCATGAAAAACTTGCCAGTTGTACAAATTATCTGGAACAGAAGGCCTGACTTTTATTTCCATTTCTGAGACTCCATTCAGTGTTATATCATTCTCCTTCAAAGAAACATTGGCCAGGAAGTCAGCCATGATGTTCTCTAATCTATCAATCTATTTTATTTGAAAAGCATCAAATAGTTCTATGGTATCCCATACAGCATCCCTATATTGTTTCAACCTGAGATGTTTAGAGGCATATTTTTGTTTGATTTGAGATATTACTTGTTCTGAGTCTCCAAAGACATTGAGCAATTTGATTCCATGCTTGGTAGCCATATTTAGTCCAGTGAGTAAAGCTTCGTATTCTGCAATGTTATTTGTACACTCAAACATTAGTTTAAAAGAATATTTGAACGTCTCTCCACCTGGTGAAATAAATACGATCCCAGCCCCACTTCCTTCCTTGTTGCATGATCCATCAAAGTACATCTTTCATACTTGATCTCTACTCTCCTTGACTGTAGACTCTATTGGGGTCAATCCTCTCAATTTTGTTTTCGTCAACTCTACTTTTATGTTGTCCATATCTGATTGGATGAAACATACCAAATAAATAGGTTCTGCCTCCTCGATGATGTATTCAAAGCGAGGTTCTCTCTCAATCCTTACCTCCTGTCCATTTACTGGTATAGTAGCATACAATAAGTCTAGCTGGACATGGCCTCCTATCAGATTCAACCATTGTCTTGACAATAACATACCATAGTTAGGAGGGACATCAACCACAATGATGTCTATTTTATAAGATGCTTCTGGACATGCTGCCAATTTGAATTCAACATCCTTCATGACACCAATTACTAGGACGAAATGGTTATCTATGGCTTAGCATTTACCAAAATTTGTGTCCACTGACATTCCAAGTTCCCTCACGACTCCTACTGGCATAACATTTATAGGAGCTCTTGAGTCAATCATGCAATTTTTTATCATCTTATTATTGATCATCAGGGTTACATAAAATGGGTCTACTTGAGAGGTATTTTTTGTTATTGTTGACCCCAAATATATGGTTGGAATAGGGTTATCATTATTTTGGCTATTTTGTTTATGTTCTTTGGTCTCTACCTTAGATACACCATTGATCACTTTCAAAGTTTTTTCTTGATACTCCGGGAACTTCATCATCTCAAGTAGTGGGACAGAGACCTTCATCTGTGTCAAGGTGTTTGCAATATCAAATGATGTTGTAGTAGGTAGTACTAAAGTGTCCATCATCCCGTCCTTGTGTTTTCCCCTGGGCTCTACTCTGCTTAGTTATTAGTTTAGATGTTTTATTAATCTCCTTCATGAACATGCCTAATGGTTTGCCTTGTTCAAGGTTTATAGTTCTATTTCTTAGCATATAAGTCCTTTTGGCTTGTTCAACAGTAGTTGTAGTAATCCTCTCTCATTCTTCTTTAGTAGGGATCCTTAGCCTAACTTCATTTTTCTCATTTGAGAATACTTGTTGCATAAAACACTGCTGATTAATCTGCCTAGAATTTACATCATTTCCTTCACTCCCCTTAGATGAGTCACAACCCTCAAATGATAGTAGTTTTATTACATGATCATTTACATATTCTTCACATTCTTCCTCTCTTCCCTACAACTTCATTACCACCTCACATTGGTAAGGAGAATGAGGCATATCACACACTAAGCACCACGTATCTCCATCAACCATCTGGTTCACCACTCTTCTCAAAGGATTTGGTATTTGGTTACCTTCTTTTGGGTTCTTGTCCACTAGTTTTTCATCTTTCCATGTGGTATTATAAGGCATATCATGCAATCTGGGCTTATCATGGCGATAAAACTGTTGTTTCTCTATTTTATTCACTCTAACAGACAAATCCTTGAGAACATTCAACACCTTATCCAACTTGTCATCATCCTTTGTTTGTTTAGGGGCCTTTGGATTGAACAACCTTGCATCCTCCCTTCTTCCTATAGTTCCAGCTGCTTTACTATTATTCTCTATAGTTATGGCCACTTTCATGACTCCTTGAAGGGTTGTAGGATTCTTTGTCCTGAGCTCATAGTTTGTTTTACTGTTAAAAGCATTCATGTAGTACAAAATGCTAACTTCAGGAACTGGTTTTATTCTATTAGGGATTTTATTCATAACTCTATTAAATCTCTTATTGAAATTGGCCACATCTTCATTTGTATCCTTCTTGATGCTCATGATCTCATGTAAAGCAAATTCTAGGCTATTGTGGTCTCCATATTGTTCAAGAAAAAGTCTTTTGAATTCTGTAAGGCTGTTTACTAAAAAATGTGGCAGTACTCTGAACCAATCTTGGGCATCCTCTATCAATGACTGCATGAACAACTTCATCTTGAAATCCTCATATGGGAGACATAAATCCTCCATAGCTGTGTCAAAAGCTTTGCAATGTGCTTCCGCTGAGATGGCATTACTCCTAGTGAACTTTAGTATTGCGGTCCTAATTTCCTTGGGGATAGGATGAGGATACACCATCATCCCTGAAAAATCAAACTGCCTGATGTGTTCTGTATTCATCAGCCCGTATCCACCTTGTAAAAAGTTTCCATAGTTTGGTCTCACATTGTTCTTACCGGGAGAAAATTGGTTTTGTGGTTGAAAGTGGTTTTGATATGTAAAGGCATTGAATTGGTTATGCTGATACTCAGGAGGTAAATTGGGGTATGGGAAGTTGTTGGGGTGGTTGTGTTGGTGTTTAGGAGGTATATTATTATCTGGAAAGTCATTTGGCCTAGGATCATATAGAGGGTTTTCAAACACCTTGTAAGTATTGTTTTTTTCATTGGCTTTATCTGTATTGCTTCTCCCTTTATTTGATCTTTGGGCTGCTTGTTCACACCTCGCCCTGTATCTCTCCAAGTCATGATCAATATCATCTTCATTGATATTTATACCCAATCTAGCACATGATTCTATACATTCTTGTACTCTTCCATCATCTTTCATTTCAATGGCTGCTTCCATCATTTGTTTCATCAAGTCTGCCATATGGTTTGATGCATCCACCTTGCTTGAGCCTGAGGAAGTTGAAGCTCCTGTCCTTGAATTTGGATGGAGATTCTCAAAGCAAGGAGGGAATTTCCCTTTCCGCACTCTATCCACAGCTGCCAAGTCCTCATCTCTGGGGTATGTGGGAACTGTATAATTCTGTTTACTCAGGGCTGGATGTGAATGGTTTTCAGAATAGTACTGATTATACTTCCCATTTATGAAGTCATTTTTAGGTTCCATCGGATTATCTATTGATTTCTTCTTTGAATTTATTTTACTTCTTTTCTGGTCAAAGTTCAATTGGATTATGGGGTGGCCTTGTGTTATTGACCTTCTTCCATACATAAAATTTCTTATCTCAGAGTTGCCACCTTTATTCTTGAAAGGAAATTGTATTTTGTATATGAGTTCTTTCCTATAGCAGAGTACCCTTTTTTTTATGAATGCTCCCCAATAGAGTCGCCAATCTGTTGGGTTTCAAATCAACAGATTGGATAGGTTCTAAGGAAATGCCAACTCCTATGCTCAAACCCTCCAATTGACTTGGCCAACTTATAGAGTGAACCTATCTGGTTACTAACTCTCTCACTTTAGGCTCTGCAGGACCTAGGTGGGTGTACCTACTCACTAGTTGTTCCTTCAAATAATGCTTTTTATAGCAGATTTAGTGTCTTGATCTAACTTCCTCCTATCTCAGAATGGAATAAGCTCCTAGGATGGAGATATAGTAGATGAGTTCAAGATTATTGTTGTAGAAGCTATTTGATCTTTGTGCTTGAAATATATATATATATATATATACACTATTGCTAATTTATTCTAGAATTCCTACTCAGCTACTCCTATTACTTCTAATGTGAAAAAATGAATTGATGAGTTGTATTTTATAGATGACCAGTGCCTTTCTTTGTTGTTTGGGCTACAAAGTCTTTATATGTCTTTAGGACTTATTGTGTAAACTTATGCGACATTTTTTAAACCCACCCCCTCTCGATGAGTCTGTCAGTTACTATTTCTTATGAGCTCTACTTCAATGTCTATATTGTAAACCACCTAAATGAATTTAACTCTAACCTTAAGAGACCATCCAAGGAAGAAATACAAGGAACAATTACAATTCAGAAGTAAATCATTTTTATCCAAATCTACAATATGTAACATAGAATTTTACGGGAAGAACACAAATAACCTTATCTCCTTTAGATAATATCATAAGCAACTGCCTGCAAAAAAATGCAATAATCCGCACCACATATGCAAAGGAAAAACAACTGATTATATTATATATATTCACCAAAATAATACAAGGGCAAGCCTAAGGCTATAATCTACTTCTTGTTCTAATTATCATCCATATTACAAAAGCTCCCTCCTTTATATGAGAGAATACATTATCACCAAGTGTTTTGGCTTTTCAACATATAACCATTAACTAACACTTTTATTTCAAACATTACTTTGACTAGGTATTTTCTCCCTTCATCGAAATGCTGCATTCAGTCATTATTGCCACCTCCTCATTGATATATATCTGATGTCCATTAGGTTTCATGTCGAAGAAACCTTGGGCTTCAGTAACTTCCTTTATCCTTCCATCGAAACACCTTTTCTATCGACAACACTTTTATTTCAAATATCACTTCGATCAAGTATTTCCTTCATTCATCAAAATATTGTATTCGGTCACTATGGCTATCTCCTCACCGATACCTATCTGATATCCATCATATTTTTATGTCGAAGAAACCTTGGGCTTTAGTGACCTCCTTTATTTTTCACCGAAATACCTCTTCCATCGATATCACTATGTCTCGTCGATGAAGGGATCTATTGTCTTACCGAAGCCTTTCTTTATCGTCTCTTGTCGCCTTCCACCAATAAATTTGTATCAGTGAAACAACGCATATCGGAGACATGCCTTTTAGCCTACTCAAAACCTATTTCCTCATCGATATCTTTTATCGATGTAACTTCTTTTTGTCTGATCGACCTTATTCTTTCAATGAGAACATTTCTTTTGGTGAGTCCCTTTGCACCAATGGTATTATCTCCTTGAAGACCTTTTCCCATCGATGAAAACCATCTCCGCTTTCCTCGATATCTTTTATCAATGGAAATACTATCTTTGATGAGTCCTTTCTGAAGTTCATCGGTGTTTCCTTTCTTTGATGGCCCTTCTATATCGATGAGACATCATTGGGTCTCATCGATACTATTTGAATCCTGATATCTTTATAGGATGCTATTATACCCACTTGATGACTTGTGGGCTATCATGCTATTAATGAAAATGATGATTTCTTCTAACAATAGGGGGTTTTTGTGATTAAATTTCTCAAATCAAGATATTTTATTTAATTCAGATTTGATGCTCAACAAGGTCCACTACATATTTACATGCACTTCGATAATCATTTTGTAACTCTTCCTGGTCTCGAGACACCTACACAAGATACTTTTCTGGAACTTTACTTGTCTGTTTGAAGTTATGATGATAATCCCATGAACTCCCTTGAACCTGTTCAAACTTTATCCTTGATATGTCCTGAACTGATTGACTATATTCTTTACAACCAACCTTTGAATATACCTACCTTCGCCAATAACTACACGTTAGCCTGCTATCTTAATGCAGTTGAATCAATTAACTCTTCCACCAATGAGAAAAGTGAGAACATGACTGAGACAGACATGATGTATCTTAGTCACAAAAATCAAAAAAATAAAAAGAAAAGTTCTAATGATGAAAACCACACTGTGGCAGTGTCAGAACAAAGAAAAGTAAAAATAAAGGATGTACCTAAGGGTGAAAACCTCTCTAAGGCACCCAAGGGTGAGATACTTGATATGCTCCCAAGTCACTTCCAAGAAAGGTCTTCAATATTGATTGAACCAACTCAACCAAACAATATTGGAAGTCAAGAGATGCCACATATCATTAATTTAGCTCAATCACTATCAGTAGTGTAAAGCGGAAAAATCGAACCCTAGTTGTTCTCCCCCCCCCCACTCCAAGGAGAGAGAAGGGAGAGTCACTAGGGTTGATGGTTTTCACTTAGGAGAGACTTTACATTCAAAAGAGGGGTTGAAACCCACAAGATCCAATCCCACGCAATGCAAGACTAGATTTTAAATGAGTTTCAAGGGTTGTGACATCAAGGATACCCTCTTTTGTAAAGAATGTAGATAAAATTATTGAACTAGGAATGCATGTAAAGTAAGAAAGATTCGCTTGTAAATGGAGATAGGGATATGGGATGAAGCTATGGACCTGGAATTAGTAGTAAAATGTTGTGACAATGTTGTTCTGCAAATTTGAGCAAAAGTTGATGGAACGATGGCACCGGGAGTGCACACGGTCCTCCGAAAAATCCGTGAAACGAAGGGGGATCTGTTCATCTCTGCACAAGGATTCCAGATCTTCAATTACAGCCGCATACCTACAACCTTGTTGTAAGAATGTTTGTATTCTTACATGCGAAGGTGTAATGTATGTTGTATGTTGTATGTTGTATGTTGTATGTGATCTCCTCTTCAATGGTTGAATCCTTGTCTTGAATGCAACACTTAGCCTTGAATGGAGACTTAGAATGCTCAATTGCTTGAAGGAATGGTTGAATGCTTGAATGTTTGAATGTTTGAATATTGCTTCCGCGTCGTGCACACACATGTCTTCGTCCCTTTTTGGAAGAGGAAATGTAGTTTATATACTTGTCAATTAGGGTTGAGAGACTGATTTTCCCAAACTTAGGCCGACCTAGAAACAATATTTTCCAATTTGCAAACTTAAAGACCCGATGCCCAATAAGAGACTGGGCCCAAAATAGGGCCAGGGACCAGGGCACTAGGCGCCATGGTCCTGGGGGACCAGGGCACTGGGCGCCATGGTCCCACCTCCCAGGATAGCAGGGTGTAAGGAGGGATCAGGCCAAGGTACAGAAAAATGCAGTTTTTGATGTCACAAGCAGGTTTCGGGGTCTCCATTCAGGTTCAACGTTGTGCCACCATCGTGAAGACCCAAATGCAGTTGAAATTGCAAGTGTCACAATTTTAGGATGCTACATTTAGCCCCCACTTTAGCGGGAGTATAAGCATACGCCCATACTTCCAGTAAAGTACAAGGAAAAAACATTGAAAAACTTTCACCACATCAAGGAGGCAAGATACACCAAGCCCCCAGTGGACTAAGGATCTTATGGCTTCAATTGAAAAAGTAAAAGGGAAGATCATGAGGGAGAACCATGACTGTCAGTAGTAAGGTTCCCTCACTATGAGTCATGCAAGAAAAATACCAAAAAATTTTCAAGGCAAAGCTAAGTTCGCCAAGAAATTTTTAAGTATCTTGAAGAGATATGAATGGGATGTATGCCCCCCTATGTTAAAGCGATCGCACATGCCTCACCGGGGGTGATTGATTTAAGGTAATGATACATATAGGAAATGAGAAGGGAAAGGAGCACGTTATCACAAGGATTTAGCCCCCAAGTGTTAGATAAACCCAAGGATAATAGACACAAAACACAAAGCACAAGGTGACTTCACTTTCCTCAGGGTCAGTATGCTGTATGATAATTCATGTATATCATATGTATGTATGCATAATTGTTCTTCATTCCCCAATCAAGGAAGGTCACCTAGAAGAAGGGAACACATGTGTCTTTTGAGTCAACATGAGAGAGACCAAAAGAGATCTCAATGCTTTGCATCATCCTCAAGTAGACAACACTAAGGACAACAAATAGAAGAATGAGAATAACACATAGAAGAAGTAACAAAAGAGATCAAGAGAGGAGGAGAGAGTCTGCTATGCTAATGAAACTAGTCCAGCACGTCATCTACCCCCCGATTTTGTTGATCAATATTTCGGGAAGGCAGGAAACACGCTAGAAGAGGAACATCCAACGCAGCAGATGGAGCTATCACAAGATCCAAACAAGGAATATGTTCATTTTCCAAGCCACGTTGTTCTTGTCTAGGAGCTAGGATAAGTGCTTTAGAAAATTCATTAGATAAATGGTTATCAACATCAACATATTCATATTCACTATTAGAATGAAGAGGAGTAACAATTTCATCATGAATAACATTTTCATCTATATCATCATCAAGATTTATAAAAATAGGATCTTTAACTCGCACAGGATCAAGACCATCATGCATCTTATGTTTAGGAGATTTTGGCTCAATTTTCGGCTGAGGAGAAAATGGAATAATACTAGCTGAAGGTGTTTTTGGGGATTGCAAAGTTTGAGAAGAAGCTGCCTAAGCTCTAAGATGATTCTTTCATCGGCGTTCACGTGCCAAACAATTTCATCTAGTCTTAGTAGGAAGTTGAGAAGATTGAGGAGGAGGAATGTTCTCATCCTTATCACTTGGGTGTTTAGGTTGTGGTCTCTTAGGTTGAATAATAGGAGAAGAGGAAGGTCTCTTTTCTCCATAAGCGGAAGGAGGAGGAACTGCTCCATATAGAGGAGGAATATTTGGTTTAGGAAGAAGACCAAGTCCATCATGATGAGGAGGTATAGGTCTACTTTTAGGAAGTTTATTAGATATAGGCATAGTCACATTCATAGGGATGGGTTGGGAATCTTCTTGAGGAAAGACATTAGTTTTATCTTTCAAAGGAAGAACTTCCTTCTCAAGAACGATAGGAATGTCAAGTTTGGGTGTTCTAGGTTCACTTAGAGATAGGATCATATCTTTTTTTCACTTTTGATAAGATTTGAAAAGATGATCACTCCGCGGTGGAAGAGATTGGAATTGTTTAGGCCAAAAGTAATCAATAGGAACACTAGAAGTTCTTTCAGCTGGTTTAAAGAGACTATGATTGACAGTAACAACTTCACCATTATGGGGAAATTTCAAACACTTATGAATAGGAGAAGCAATAGCTTTCATGGAAGATAACCAAGGATAGCCTAGCTTCACATGAAATTGTTCGGACGATGGAATAATAGCAAAGTTCACATCAAGGGATTTGTTATGGACCTCAATAGGTAATGTAATAGAACCAATTGCAGGAGAAGAAAATGCATCAAATAATTTCACAACCACATTTGTTTCATCATAGATCACTCAATTCAATTGCAAAGTAAAAAGAAATTCTTCAGTAATGACATTAACCATACAAGAAGGATCAATAAGCACTCCACGGCAAGGTGTATTCTTGACTTTTGCAACTATATATAAAGGACCATCAGGTGCCCTGATAGTTTCACTGGAATCAAATGTGATGGAAGGTTCTTTAGGGATTTTCTGTTGTTCCACAAAGTTAATCACATTCGGAGTCATAGAAACAAGACTATCAGGTGAGAAAGAGGAATCATTAGTCTCAATCACATTAGAGGTATGAGAAGGTAATGGATCAGTAAAAATCTTAAGATTTTGGTTAGGAGGAGCTACAGATGTGTTGCCTTTATCATTCACACCAGAAATAGAGATAGTATTATTATCAATCAAATCTTGAATTTTACCCTTTAAAGCAAAACATTTTTCAGTATCATGCCCAGGTTGATGATGAAATTGACAAAAAGATTTGTTATCAAAATAGGGTGAATTAATCTTTGTAGGATCTATTTGCCTTATAGGAGGAAGAGTGAGCACATTTTGTTCCAATAACTTATTCATAATACTATGCAATGATTCATTCAAAGGAGTAAACTTTCTTTCTTTCTTGAAAAACTTAGAAATAGGAGGCACACCTGATGCTGCATTCACATTGTTGTTGATGATGTTTTCATTGAATTTAATGGACTCTCTGTTCGATTTAAACTTCCCAAATGGTTGTTGACTACTATCACCCTTATCACTTGGAGCCATAGGATTTTCTTGTTCCATTTGACTCACAGTCAGTTGATAATTGTGAAGAGTTACGCACAACTGTTGGAAAGAAGTAAACTCAGAAAACAGAAGTTTTTCTCTAATATCTTTTTGTAAATTAGAAATAAAGATTCTTTGAATATCATTGTCAGGTACTGGAAAAGAAATTTGAGCATACAAATGCTTATATCTACCAATGAAATCAGTCACTTTTTCTTTAACACCTTGTTTACAATGCATTAAATCAATCAAAGTAACTTTAGGACTTATATTGTTTTGAAATTGTTGAATAAAAGCATTTGCAAGTTGTTTGAAAGAAGAAATAGAATAGGAAGGCAACGAGCAATACCATTGTAGGGCTTTATCTCTTAATGTTCTTGTAAACAGTTTTGCAAGCAACCTTTGGTCATAAGCAAAATTAGTACATATTGTTTGAAAGGTCTTAACATGTGTTAGAGGATCACCCTTACCATTATAAAGCACCAAATGCGGAATTTCAACATGTTTAGGGGGGATAGCTCAAACAATGTCAAGAGAAAGTGGGCTCGCAACGTCAAATGTGGGCACACTAAACTTAGATTGATTCATAGAGGCAATTTGTTGTTGTAAAGAAGAGACAGTTTGTGCAAGATTGTTAATGGTCACTTCAGTCGAAGAGTTCATATTAGACGTGTTAGATTGTGATGGCTGTGTTATGTTATTGAAAGAAGGTAGAGAGTAAGGTGGTGGGACACTATGATAGTTAGTCATAGGAGATGATTGGAAAGGAGGAACACTACAAGGAGGAATGGAATGGTTAAATGAATTGCCCCCTTGCGTCATGTTCATTTGTGGAGATATAATAGGAACACTCATTGAAGGAATGAATGAAGAAGTCGGATTGAATGAAGGAAGAGGGTTGATTGAAGAAGAGGGATTGCACCCATGACTAGCGATCATAGGAGGAATGTCTTGTTTTGAATTAGTCATTATGTTTGATGTAAAAGTAGGTATACTAGCAATAGGAGTTGTCAAAGGAATAGAATGATTGACTTGAGTAGGTTGTGTATAACCTAAAGTTTCGGCACAACTCTTCATAGACATCACATTCAAATCCACAATGTGTGCAATACCATGTAAAATATCAATTCCATTCTTATCACTTTGAACCATACATTTTAGACCCTCAATTAATGAAAGAGCTTCACTATCGGGGTATTCTTGAGACATCCATTGTCGAAAATCATCAAATTGGTTATCCAATTTCGAAAGTTGTTCTACAGAAACCTCATGGAGAGCTTCTTCATCATTAAGAGGATTAGAGGAATTACCCATGTCCTCGTTAAATAGGTCGTTCAAATTAGGTTCCATCTCCTCAGTAATTAAACCTTGGAAAGACTTAATTCTAAGGCTTCGTCTAATGGGAATAGTGTAAGTAGGACTTATTGTTGTAAAACTCATGCACTAAAGAAAGAGAGAAGATTTTGAATTTTAGAGGTAGCAAATTTCAATAAAACCAACCAATCTCCTAGATTTAAGCTGTTAAATGCAATCAATACAATCTCCCAAAATTTCGAAAAAAATGTCCGGGACCGTGTCGAACGGAGTGCACACGGTCCTCGCAACTTTTTTCAAAATTTTCAGAGATGAAAGTTATGATGATTTTAAAGCTAATCTAAAAAAATTGAGTGATTTTATGGTCTGTAGATAGGCCAAATTAAATTTGCAATCTCAAAATTGAACCCTACCAAGATTGTTGAAAAATGCAAATTTTGAATTTTGAAAAAGAGAGGGAAACTGAAATTTTGAATTTTATGATTTTAGAGGGAATGTTGAAAGCAATGCAGGCTATGAAATTTAAAAATTGACTCAATTTCATGCAAAATTCAAATTTGAGAGCGGAAATCAGAGTTGTTGCAATTAAACACTTAATTTCAAAAGTCACAAATTGTAAAAATTTGAATAAAAAACTGAAATTTTGAATGAATGCCAACACACTTTTCAGATTTAGGACAGTAAGAAACACAATTCTGATATGAATTTCAATTTCAACAATTTTTAAATGATTAGAAGCCTCAATCCAAGCAATCACTAGACCAACTTTGACTTTAATTTTGAAAGTGTTAAAATTGATAAAATCAGCCAAAATTCTGGATTTTAGCAGAAAAATACAGTAAGATCTAGCTCCCGAAATTTCAGAAAAAATGTCGGGGACGATGGTGCTTGGGGTGCACATGGTCCTCGCAACTTTTTTCCAAATTTTTAGGGATGAAAGATATTGTGATTTTATTGCGGAATCCAAAGTTACAGCTGATTTGGAGGTGTTTTGATTAGTGAAATTATCAGTCAAAGGTTGAATCAAGGTCTTAAAAATTAGGGTTTTGACATTTAACCACTTAATTTTCAGAATTAAAGCACAAATATGAATTGACAATTTGCAATAGAAGGGTAGATTTGAAACAAGCATTGACAATTAAACATTTCACAATTTTAATTACTTAAAAAGAAAATTTTAGGGTTTTTATGCAATCAACCTCTAAAATTTGCAAAAGATCAAACATGGAAATATAATTGGGAAAGCAAAATTTTTAGATCTAACCATGAATAATCAGAATGAGGATTTTCACGTTGGGTTCACCAAAATGTAAAGCGGAAAAATCGAACCCTAGTTGTTCTCCCCTCCCCAACTTCAAGGAGAGAGAAGGGGGAGTCACTAGGGTTGATGGTTTTCACTTAGGGGAGACTTTACATTCAAAAGAGGGGTTGAAACCCACAAGATCCAATCCCACGCAATACAAGATTGGATTCTATATGAGTTTCAAGGGTTAAGACATAAAGGATACCCTCTTTTGTAAAGAATGTAGATAGAAAGATTGAGCTAGGAATGCATGTAAAGTAGGAAAGATTCGCTTATAAACAGAGATAGGGATATGGGATGAAGCTGCGGACCTATAATTAGTAGTAAAATGTCGAGACAATGTTGTTCTGCAAATTTGAGCAAAAGTTGACAGGAGGATGGCACCCGGAGTGCACACGTTCCTCCGAAAAATCCGCAAAATGAAGGGGGATCTGTTCGTCTCTGCACAAGGATTCCAGATCTTCAATTACAGCCACGTACCTGCAACCTTGTTGTAAGAATGTTTATATTCTTACATGTGAAGGTGTAATATATGTTGTATGTTGTATGTTGTATGTGATCTCCTCTTCAGTGGTTGAATCCTTGTCTTGAATACAACACTTAGCCTTGAATGGAGACTTAGAATGCTCAATTGCTTGAAGGAATGCTTGAATGCTTGAATGTTTGAATGTTTGAATATTGCTTCCGCGTCTCGCACACATATGTCTTCCTCCCTTTTTGGAAGAGGAAATGTAGTTTATATACTTGTCAATTAGGGTTGAGAGACTGATTTTCCCGACCTTAGGCCGACCTAGAAACAATATTTTCCAATTTGCAAACTTAAAGACCCGATGCCCAACAAGAGACCGGGCCCAAAATAGGGCCAGGGACTAGGGCACTAGGCGCCATAGTCCCACCTCCCGGGACAGTAGGGTGCAAGGAGGGATCAGGCCAAGGTGCAGAAAAATGCAGTTTTTGATGTCACAAGAAGGTTTTGGGGTCTCCATTCAGGTTCAACATTGTGCCACCATCGTGAAGACCCAAATGCAGTCAAAATTGCAAGTGTCGCAATTTTAGGATGCTACAAGTAGAAGAGTTAAAAGATTTCAGCAACCTCTTTTCAGAAAAGAAGATCAACTTTGCATGGACATACTCCGATATGCCAAGACTAGATCCTAATCTCATCATCCATCATCTCTCTATTACATCAGAAGTTAAACCAATCAAGCAAAAAATCCATAAGATGCATCCTCGTGTGGCACTGCTAGTCAAAGTTGAGCTAGAAAAATTGCTAAAAGCTGGATTTATGAGAGTTATAGACTACGCAAAATGGATATCAATCATAGTATCTATATCAAAGCTAGAAAAATCTATTAGGGTTTGCACAGATTTCAGGGATCCCAAAAAAGCATGTTCAAAAGATGATTTTCCATTTCCCAACATTCATATGATAGTAGATATGATTGCTGGATATGAGATGTACTCATTAATCGATGGATTCTCTGGTTATAATCAAATCAAGATAGGTCTTGAGGATCAAGCAAAGATAACCTTTACATGTGCATGGGGAACATTTTGTTGGAATGTCATACCATTTGGACTAAAGAATGCAGGAATGGCTTACCAAAGAGCAGTAACCACTATTTTCCACGATATGATGCAAAAAAACATGGAAGATTATGTTGATGACACCCTAGTAAAAATTATGAAGAGATCCACACATATCCAAGAACTGGGTCTCATACTAGATAGAATGGAAAGATTTAAGCTCTGGCTAAATCCTAAAAAGTGTGCATTTGGAGTAACATTAGGGAAATTGATTGGTTACATAATTTCAAAAAATGGAATTGAGGTTGATCATGAAAAGGTCCAAGCCATAATGGAAATGCCTTTTCCCAAGAATATTAGTCAAATGAGAAGTTTACAGGGACGTCTCCAATCAATAAGGCACTTTATCTCTCAGCTAGTAGTCAAAGCTCAACCCTTAACAGAGGTATTAAGGAAAGGAGTCCAATCCAACTGGGATGAAGATTGTGAACAACATCTAAAACAAATCAAAGATTATCTTTCTAATCCACCCATATTGATGCCACCAATTCAAGGAAAACCATTGATTATATACATATTAGCTATGGATACATCATTGGGGGCACTTTTGGCACAACAAGATGGAAATAAAAAAGAAATATCTATATATTATATCAGCAGAACCTTGGTGTCTTATGAAATGAACTATACTATCATAGAAAAGGCTTGTTTGGCACTAGTCTTTGCATCACAAAAATTAAGACACTACATGTTAGCACATTGTATTAAGATGGTGGCTAAGATTGATCCAGTCAAATATCTTCTCTGCAAAGAAACACTTACAGGAAGATTGGCTAAATGGGTCATGGTTCTTACAGAATTTGATATTGAATATGTAGAATGTAAAGCCATCAAAGGACAGGTTATTGCAGATCAACTTGTTGATGCTCCACTTGAAGATAGTCAACCTTTGCATATAGAATTTCCAGATAAATCAATCATGCACCTTACTCAATGATCATGGAAGATGTTCTTTGATGGGTCTTTCACTCAACATGGTTCTGGTGTCGGAATATGTTTTGTTACTCCTCAAAAATATTCAATCCCAAAAGCTTACAAGATTCTCTTCCCTTGCACAAACAACATTGCAGAATATGAAGCTTTGGTAAATGGAATCAAGCTGGCCATCGAATGGAAGATTGTTGAATTACACATCTATGGAGATTCCCAACTCATAATCAACCAAATCAATGATATATATCAGACTAGAGATGAGAAATTGATGCCTTATACGAGAATGGTGGATGATCTCAAGAAATACTTTACCTTTGTATTATTTCAGCAGATCCCCATATGATCAAATAGAGTAGCAGATGCAATGGCCACCTTGGCATCTATACCACAGCTACAGGAATCTAATTTTTGCTTTGAATTCCTAGTGGAAGAGTTACATTATCCTGCCTATGATTCTCTTGAGTCCCAGATGGTCTATTCTATTATTGGACATGACTCATCGTGCTATAGCCACATTTACTCTTACCTATGTGACCAAGTTATCCCTGCTAATATTTCTCGTAATGAGAAAAGGAACCTAATCTGACATGCTTCACGGTACGTTGTCATCGCTAATGACCTATTTAGGTGAGGTTTGAATAGTAATTTGCTTAGGTCTCTAGAAATTGAAGAGTCCCAACACGCATTATCCAAGGTTCATGAAGGTGTTTATGGATCCCATTCGAATGGTCTAACTTTACCACAGAAACTACTAAGGGTTGGCTACTACTGGCTAGACATGGAGAAAGAGGATATAAAATTTGCCAAAACTTGTGAGAAGTGTCAACTACATGGGAACCTTATACACATTCCAGCAAGGGATCTCATACCCTTTGTTACACATTGGCCCTTTCAACAATGGGCATTTGATCTCATTGGCCAAATATATCCTGCATCATCTAACAGACACAAGTTTATTATAACTACCACTGAGTACTTCACTAAGTGGGTAAAAGTGGTTCCACTCACCAAAAAAATTGGTAAACAATTAGCTTTGTTCATCCTTAATTATATCATCTGTAGGTATGGTATACCATCATCCATTGTGACTAACAATGGAGGGCAATTCAAGAACAAATATCTAGATGAACTCTGTGAAAAATTCAAAATAAAACAACACTGGTCATCCATTTACTACCCTCAAGGTAATGGACAAGCTAAAGCATCTAACAAGAATCTATTGACTATCTTACACAAAATAGTAAAGAAATCTAGAAAGGATTGACATCTGTGGCTTAATCCTTCCCTGTGGGCTTATAGAACAAGTATTAGAACACCTACTAGGGCTACACCTTTTTCTTTGGTGTATGGGTCCGAAGCATTCTTACCTATTGAGGTGGAGATACCATGTTTAAGAGTTTTTTGGCAAGGTTTTGTTACTAATAAAGACTACAAAATATCTAGATTGTAAGAACTTGAGTTGTTGGATGAACATCGGCAGGTGGTGTTCGATCATCTGAAAGTATATCAAAAGAGAATGTCTAGAGGTTATTAAAAAAAGATTCAACAATGAGAATTTCAGGTTGGTGACCTTGTTCTGAGAGAAAATCCTATGAATCAACAGTTTCAAGACAACACAGGGAAGTTTGAACCCAACTGGCTGGGTCCCTACATCATTACTGCATTCTTTGGCTCTGGTGCCTATCACCTCTCAACATCGGAAGGAGAACAACTCCATGCAACAATCAACACCATCCACTTGAAGAAATTATTCACTTAGTATTCTTTGCTCCAGCAACCTATATAGCTAAAATGTCCTAAAGAAATCATAAAATAAAATGTCCTTAAAAAAAAAAAGAGGAAAAAGGATCTGTAGGTGAAAACCTAGTAAACAAGCACCTCTTGTACTCAAGCATTCCATCTATCGACGCTATGTTGGAATTTCCCATTTTAGTTCCTTCTTTCCTACATCTTTTCTTTCGCTTGTACATATCTTTTAGTCACTTTCGTGACATCCTTGAAAATAACTCTCATGGCTTGAAACTGATCAATGTCCTAGTCTTAGGGTAATCGATTGAGAAATTTACATGTCCTAAGAAGTATCAACCAAGTCATATTTCAGTCCGTGGTACCTGATCATCCACTCTGAGTCAGTCACCTATCTCCTAACTACTGAAGAGTTTTATTATTGAGAACACGAGCAAAACAAGACTACTGAAAAAAATCACTAAACTATTTGAGATATGCAGGAAATTTTATTTGTGTGTTCTCTTTTACATTAGCTTTCACTTATTATTCCCTCTGAGTAACTCGAGGAAGCCTCTCTTGACTAACAGGAGCAAGGATTGGGGGCATAATACTTTTCTTTTTTTTCTGCTTGTAGGAATGAATCTGATGATCTGGAAACATCAAAATCAGCAGGGTGTTTATGATAAGTACCTTCACATCAAGGTAAAATCCCCACACATACCTCGACTCCTCTTACTTTTATGCTACAAGGAGGTTGGAGTCATTTCTTTGTCTGTTTGAGGCAATTTCTTTAATGTGCAATCTAGAAGCATGCATAATTTGTCCAAGGATATTAACAAACAAAGGGTCATTGTGGACAAGATACTTCATATTGCATATGAAAAGAAAGGAACTCTATTTTGCTTGTCGTGTTTGTAAAACACTCAATGATGAAAATTAAGCACTCCAAATCCAGTGACTAGATTTAGGTTGCATTCATTCTAAATTTTATGCATTTCGAGTGATTTCGGCATAATAACAATGATCTCTTTATCTTCTGAATGAGAATTTGAAGCATCATCATTTCTCAGCTAAGTGGTCTCTTTTCCATCATCATTTCTCTAATTGAGTACTTATGTATTGAGATGTTAGCTGCATACATGAGCATCTTATATAGATCCATACATTTCATTATTACTTATTTGCATTCATATTATTGCATGAAGAAAAATAAACATTTGCATTACTCATTACTCATTTTCATCATTTATTTGCATATGAAAAAGAAACAAAAATAAACATTGGACATATACATCTTCATTGCATACATCCATACTGAAAAATATGCATACATATAGAATAAAGCATATAGAAAGACATCTCATAATCAATCAACACAAGTACGATGAAATCAACTCAAGATCTCGTATATATTATCGTAAAAGTCTCAGAGTACAAATGATATCATTTGTCATATACAATATCTCATCGGAGAAAGCATCAAATAAGCATATGAAAATGGGATATATAAAAAATCTAAGAGATGTAACAAGCTATCTCCCTGCCTCTCCCTCATCGTCGGGTGGTGTAGGAGGTGGTGCTAGCTGACCGGCATCTTGTCTGGGTGCCCGAGCTCCCTCAGATCAAGCCATATACTGTGAATAAGGAATAACCTACTGTGCCACTGGGCCTACTATGCTATATGTGGTAGCTCATCTGATGCAAAACCTCTCACTGGAGAGTATCCTACTCTGCTCTGACATCCACAAGATGTTGATCACGCTCTTCTTTGATCTCAGTAAGCTATTGATCATGCTCTTCTCTGACCTTTCCAAGTTGTCCGTCCCTCTCTACAACTTGTGTCTACACCATTGTCAACTATGATTGCAAATCTTCCAATCTATCCCTCAGAGACCGTGCTACATCTGCTACCCCTTGCTCTCTCCCCCCCCTCCAACTCCTCCTCCAACACCCTTCTCTTGCATAGTCTCTGTGCCTCCCTCTGTGCCTCCCTGCTCATCTCTGTACTATCTCACCTGCCAAGGAGATACTCTCTCCTCCTCCCCTCCACCCTCTGTCTCCTTGGCACCGCCAACCTCAACCCCAATGACTCCTAATGATCCACCCTCCCCTCTCTACTGCTATCTCCCTCTAGCTAGTATCCTACTACTGCTAGCCCCAAGATCACCTCCTCCTTGCCTAGGTTCCTCTGTTCTTGGACCCTGCACCTATCCTCGCCCCTGCACCTGACTTGGTACCGGTGCCGGGGCTAGTGCCTCATCCTTAGTCTCCTCTATAAGAGGTGCATTCTTTACAGGATCTATGAATCTTGGAAACAGATGCCTCTAAAACCAATCCTTGTACTCGGGCAATACCCCCGCATTCGTGATATCCTCCAAGTAATCCCATCTCAGTCGTTGTAAACTGACTAGCTCCTGCATGCTCAGCATGTATGATAACCTTGGAGCCCATCCTCATCTCTCCTCATCTCCATGTCAAGCATAGGTTGTAAACTACTGTGACATACCCTGTGGTATGCCATACTATCTCATATCCCTTGAAACTACGAACTGCTCAATGATGGACACCGACCTACCAATAAGAAGAAGCATCATAAACATATCCTTCCTCTACCCTCTCCAATCATCCCATAGCTCCAGACCCCTATACAGTCTCCATACTACCGCGATAAAATCATCAAGCTGTCTCCTCCAGTACTCTGTCTTTCCCAAATGGGGCTGAGTGACATAACTTGAATAGCAATATACAATAGGCTGGTGAGGCTCTCTAGCATCATCTACTATTGGCCTGCATACTAGGATGTCCTCCCATGCCCATATCTATAAAACAAAGACTCTCATTGCCATACTCTTCCCATCCCTATATGCAACCTCATGCATCTCATGATACATATGGGCTAACAAACAAGATGCCCACCCTAATCTCTCAGGATGAGTCAATAGTCTCTCAAGTATCCTAGCCCAACCACATAGAAAGCCCTATTGTCCCTTGTCTAGAATAATAAAACACCCAATGATACTTGCTAACACACATGCCAATGAGAACTGTTCAGTATATCTAGCCATCATAACATCCCATGTAATGGCCCGCTCAAGAATAGTCTAATCGTGAAATATAAATCTCAAAGCTAAAATACTAGGCCATTGAGCAGAATCATAATCGACCTTGTCACCAGCAAATAGGATCCTCAACATCTGGTAAACATCCCCAAGTGTGATCTTCATCTCTCCTACAGGTAAATGGAAAGTATTATGCTCTAAATGGAAACGCTCTACTAATGCGGTCAACATCCCACTCTTTACATGGATATCTAGCATCTCCAGAAGGTGTCCAAAACCGCACAAATCAATATGTGCCTTATTTGCATTTGATAAGCTGTGAACTAACCCCATCATAGGTGGATAAACACATCGAAACAACATACCTGGCAATTGAAGCTGCAAAAATCAAACATACGGATTATCAACAAGTCATCCAAATTGTGCTACAATATGCTAAACATGCTCACGAAGCCAAATATACAAAAAGAAAAATCAAAATTTGATATTTTGACCATAAAACATGCTAGTTGTTTTTCATATGAGTTTTCACAAAAGGGAAAAATTTCATATGAATCAGGATTAAGCCTCGCACGACAAAACATTCTCATACAAAACAAGATTATATATCGCACGACATAATGGGCTATGAAGAACAAGCTCGTACGAAACGTGGGCCCACATCAGACGATAAATCTTATAAGCCCATATGATATACCACCATAGAGACAGTTTCTCACCACATGATAAATCATGAGACACAACTTTAAATGATTTCAAAAATGCGAAAACATCAATCCAAATTCAAAATTTGAGAACTCAAATAGGCTTAAGATTGATCACTTGACGTCGGGTCGTAGTTTCGTGGTCGATTGTGATGTCTCTGGCACTCAAAATGGTGCTCCTGGATCGGAATGGCCATTTTTCTTTGTAGAGGGCTTTGAAACTTTCAAACTTGGAGAGATTAAAATGACTTGAAAATGACACATGGGCCCCTTATATAGCCAAAACCCTAATTTTTCAATTTTCTCCGATGGACATGAAAATTGTACCCTAAGCTAATTTGCCCGTCCTAATTCCATTTTCGAGATCGAAATCAAAATCTGAGATCATCTTTCTAGTGAATTTTGCACAACTAAGACCACTTAGTTTTTTCATCACCTGCTCATTCTTCTCTTCAGTTGAGGCTTAATTTCTCGTTAATCAATGCTAAATCTTAATTTAATTCTCACATCAACTCTAATTTTAATCATCGACATTAATCTTTGTGCTCAAATAACTTATCATTGCTCAAATAATTGCTTGAAATCACTACCCAACCCTCACTATCTTTCAATTTCTCTCCCAAGGGGGCATAGTCATGACCTCAAAGTCGAGAATTTCTTTCAAAATCTTTTTTACAAGTTGAGTAGCTAAGCTTCATCAAATCAATCTCTAGGGGCATATCAGTTTTATCCCTTCAAATCAAGCTGATATTGTCTCTATCTGAATCAGTCTCTTAATGTTAATCAGTTGCATCGCTTTTCATCAAGATGATTATTCATTTAAACTCAATCAAGGATTTAAAGAGTATATTTGATCACACACTTAATGTTAGCAGGTGTTAAGTTTCATCGCATCGAATCAAGATGGACAATTTATCTTGGCTTATCATATCTTGATCCATCGAGTTAAAGATCGGTTTTATCTTCACTCGCTGTGTCTAGTTCAATCAAGTTTGAGATTAGTATGATCCATTTCTTGATCAATCAAGTTCAAGTTCATTATCTTTTCTCTTCATCGGTCCTAGTTCAATCAATTTTGGTATTGGTTTTTCTTTCAATCAGTCTTTTTAGTTTCATCACTTCAAAACAAGCTGAATACCTCACTCTTCATCTAGTTCATGATCAATCAAGTTCCAAACTGGTATCTCTTAGACATCAACTATTCTTTGAACCAATGCACTGCTCGCACATTAATTCAAAGAGGGGAAAATGTAATACCCTAAAAATGGTCATCTAAACCATGGGCCCCTAGTCTCGACAACATCACCAACGTCCTAACCAAAGGCAATTAAAATTAATCTTGAGCACATAATTAATTCTTCAATCACCAATGTCACATGGCAAAATTAATCAACCAATTTTAATTAACTATTTATTTAATTAATTCATCATTTCAAGTAAATCATTTTTAAACAATTCAACCTATTTATTTAATTAAATATCCTAGGATATTTAATTAAATAAATCAATTTTCCATTAACTCATCAAAAAAGGAATTAATTGGGAAAAAAAAAGAATTAAAATTTGAGAAAAGAAATCAATTGGAATTAATCTTGTAAAACAAATTAAAAATTGATAAATAATCTTAGAAAAACAATTAAAACAATTAAATCTCAAAATTGAATAAAATAGAGAATAAATCAGTTTTTTCTGATTTTATCTTAATTTTAGTTCAATTTCCTTTAAAACTGAGAAAAGCATCCAATCACATCAATTCACCTGGATTGTGCTTCCTCTTGAAAAATCTTGACCGCTCATCATCATTTGATCTCAGCTGTTGGCTTCTTTCTGAATTTTCTATAAATTCAGGCTCTCATCTCTCATTCAAGGATCCTGGAGAATATATTGTTATTATGTTGTTTTCTCTCTAGGTTCATTGATATTTTGCATTGAGATATTACATATTAGTCATTGCATATTTATTAAATCATGTAGCTTAATATTTCTTAAATCATGTTAGATTCATCATGCATATCTAGCTTAAATCTTGAATTCATCTAGCTTAAATCTTGCATCCATTTAGCTCAAATTCATGCTCATATAGATTCAATCCTTCATTTAGGTGTCATCTAGTCACTGGTGTTGCATATGAAATCTGAGAGAAAGACTAAACTCGCATCTACTAGAAGGCAATAGGTCGCTTTGTAATGGTTTATTAATCATTGATTATTTATTTACTAACCATGAATCTAATGACTTAATTGAAGTGTTGTGTATTAAGATACAGATATAGATAGAGGTCCACTTTTCACACACACACAAAATACATATGTGAAAGAAGTTTATGGAAAGGAAACTAGAACAAAAATATGGTTTTGAAATACATCGCTCGTTTAATACTTGTGCCAAAAAAAATATCCCAAAGTTCTTTTTACCTCCCTACCTTCCCCCCCTCATCATTTAAAACATGTTGATAGGGATCCTAATCTTGTTGAGAAGCTTCATGATATCTTAGCTAAGATTTCCCTATGGGACTTGATTGAAACTTCACCTTCATATCATAAGTTGATCCAAGAAGCATTACAAAGGGTGATGCATCACTGTTCTTCTAAACCAAATGATATTACATTCTCACAAGATGAATTTACTTCTATAAAGGTTAAAAATAAAGATGATCCCCTTATGATTAATCCTTACATTTATGAACAAAATATAATAGGTAATTTAACTGACAATGGGTCAGCTCTTAAACTTTGTTGTTTTGACTTATTAGATAAGATAAATTACCTGATTATTCTTCTATTCAACCTAATCCTCTTTGTGTGCATGGCTTTGATAATGTTCTAAGAAAGTCACTGGCTATAGTCATATTACTTATTAAAGTAGGACCTGCGACCTTGCCTACTCTTATTCAAGTCATGCCCAACTGTCTTAATTATAACCTTCTTCTAGGCAGGTCATGGATTCATGCTATGATATAAATCCCTTATACCCTTCATCACATAATCAAGTTCATATATAACAATTAACTTCACACAATAAAGGATAGTTCTAATCCTTATAATTTTACTCATGATAAAGTGGGATATATTTTGCCCTTTAGTACTATGATTCCTTCAACAATACCATATCTTATCAATGATGCTTCTCTAGCATGGAATTGGGGTACACTAGGCTTGACACCCTCCTTCAATGGTTAAATAAGATCCCTCAATCTAAGAATTAAGCCTTGAAGGAGCCTTTTGTGTCTTCTATCCAAGCTTGTAAACCAATTCCCACTTCTACTCCCAACACAAGTCTTCATAATGATTAGAGATTTTTGAATTTTGATACTTAAAATAAACCCTCTCCTCTAGACATTTCAACATCTACATATGGATACAATGGACATGGTTTATGATGTGTGCAACAAAATATTGAATGCCATGAGAAATTAAACCTTTCTAATAAAAATATTGGTTTCCAACCTCTTCCTTTGTCAACATCCCCTCCTCCATTGACTAGTGAATTTAGATCTTCTCATTCCCTTATGGCATTCCCACATGCTAGTCTTCTATTCAATCCTCTTAATGTCAACTTGAAAGTTTATCTTTGTACCCATGGAATATGGTGTCTTGCACCCTAGTCCCATCACCATGGTGTCTAGCACCTTGGTCCTCCTCAATACCGTGGTGCCCAGCACCTTGGTCCTCCTAGTTCAGATCCAAAATTTTAGGTTCCCTTCTAGACTGTTTCAAAATCTAGATTCTGAGTTTGTTTCTTTGAAGACTAGAAGAATAACATAAAAGTAATAGGTGATTATGGATGGCATATTTTTCCTAATCATTTCAAATAATATTCAAGCTCCTATTATGTTTCTCGTCTCTATGTGACATTGTTATCTAACCTATTGGGGGCTCATTGCCATTCATGGTGATACAATTTTAGGTGCAATCATACTTAGTGAGAAACATAATAGTTTATAAATTCATTCTTGTCTCTATGGTTGGGGGGAAAGACTATTGTCCTATATTCTTTCATGGTCTCACTATTTCCTTTAGGGGTTGCAATTTCCATACTTTGATGTCCTTTCTTTCATGGAACTATGTATCTCTTATGATTTATCTCTCCTTCAGAGAGTTTGTGATCCTTCTTCAGATTCTCTCTTTCTCTTTGAATATTACCTCATCTTTAGAGTTTCAATTAACATATATTAATATATTTCCTTTCATTGATTGTTCATTCATGTTATTATATTATGTATTTCCTTATGTTTAATCATTGCTTTAAGGATCCACTTTTTTTTTGTTGAGTGGTGTTTGTTTATGATTTGATGTTATTCCTTTTATGAAGTTGTTGTCTATTAAAGGATTCCCTCTTATGCAATATGTGTGTGTCATCGACTACAACCTTTTTTTCACTTGGTAATATATATCTATCATAAACTTACCCCTCACATTGGGACAAAAGTGTGTCAATATCTTTCACCTAGCAATAGGATGAAGATATAAATTCTTGTTCTTATTCCTTTCTTTTGGTAAAAGATGTTATTTTTATTCAAGAAACTCCTCTTGGAGGTAAATGTCTTTTAAGCATAGATCTCTTCTCCTCCAAGGATCCCCTTTACACCTATTGCGAGATATATCTTTTTCAACTATCTTGTCCTTTCTTATAAGAGTATTCCCTCTTTAGCTTAGATTTATGAACATTATTGTCTAAAGGATATCTCCTTAGTGTTGAAGGTTAGGTATCCTTCTCTCTAAGCTTCCTTAATACATCAACATATGGCTATGTTGATATCTTAAGGGGGGAACACCCATATCGCTCCCTTTGTACCATATTATCCCATATCCTTGCATGTCTTAAGTGGGGTTTTCATCCTTGAAACAAGAGAAAACAAAATCTTAAATCAAGAGTCTTCATGCCCAAAACCAGATACAACATTGATATATGTCTTAAGCAGGGTTACAACTGACCAAAACTAGAGAAAATAAACTTACATGAGATGTCCTTGAAACTAAGCATGTATTTATCACTCGCCCCTTGAAATTTCCATTTACATTACATGTCTTAAATAATTTGATGCATGCTAGAAACTAGAGGAAAAAAAATCTCATACGAGGTACTATATAGTTGTAACTAGACATCACTTGTACACACACACAAGGATGATTGGAATGATCAAAACACAACTAGACTATTCCTACTCTCCTCCCCAACATGGATCACCTAGAAAAACACAACTAGGGGTGAGTATCTATGTCCTCTCTCATCATTATTCTTATGGATCATCTAGATAAATACATCTAGGGTGTACTCATGCTCTTCTCTTCTCTTCTCATGAGCTCATATCTTTTCTATTTGTAGTTCATGGATGATGTGTTCTTTTCTCTTTTATGTGATCACTTGTGTCCTTGAGATGGCATTATTCAAGAATGATATTATTGGTTGAGGCATTTTGATTATCAAGGTCTCTTCGACTAGTTTACTTGAGGTCTTAATTTTAATACTAACCCCTTGTGTTATGCGTCCTTGCATTTTCTCTTGAACAATATTCTATTACATTTGTAATTGTAGCATTGTAAATTGTACACCCTTTATTAGTGTGTCCAATTTCACACTCTCCTAGCACCTATTTTATTATTTCCCTTTCCTCTATGCATTATAGGACATTTATTGTAATTAATTAATATTTAATTCAATATTATGGGTCTTATTTCACTTTATTACATCATCACAATCTTATTTGGGCCCTTAATTCTGGGTGTGTCCTTTATCATTTTATCCTGATTTTTCCTTAATCTTGCCCTAATTCCAACTCCCAAAGCATATTTCACATATCTAAGAACCTTGAAATGCCGCACCGAGCTAGGATTGACTTTGTAATTATGATACCTTTAATTCCTATAAATTTGGAAAAAAATCGGTTGGACCATGGCATAGCACAATGGTCCTGACTTTTTCTCCCCGAATTTTGTGATTATGTTTTGGTAGTGTTATAATGTTTAAAGATTTCTTTGGGTGAAAATATATCAATTCTAGGTTGGACTAAAGGTGATTTTAATTTTAAAATCCCTATGTAAGACATCCTTCTCAACTCATTTTGAAGTCAAGACTCTAAGCATTGCAAGTAGTTAACCTAAAGCATTCAAGTGTTCAATCATTCATCATCAAGCATTTCTAGAGACCTTGAATGCTGCATATTCTTCGTTCAACCATTGTGAAGCAAATTAAATCATTCATATGTAAGCATGTGGGTGCGATTAGGTTTTTGTCATGTCCATGCCATTTCATACAACATATGTGATTACATTCAAGAAGCAAACCATCATTATCAACAATTGCAAATCTCAGGTATATCTTTCCATTATTTATTTTAGTATTTGCAACATTCTATTCAAGGTTAATTCCTAAACCATTGTTTGACTTAGGAAAACCCCTATTCCCAACCTATTTCCCTTTCTTTTTGGGTGTAGCAAATAGGTACAGAGTTGGGATCTTCAAGATAAGCATTTTTTATAGTGAAGAATCATTCCCCCTTCAGAGTGCAAAATTTTTGGATGACTAGGGCGATCGACACCACGGTCTTGACATTTTGGGAGCTCTTTTGGGGAGTGGTTTGAATCTGCATACATTACTCAAATCTAGGTTAGTGGCTTACTCTGCATACATTATTCAAAACCCCCTAGAATTTGATTAGAATCTAGATCTACTAGGTTTAGATCTATCGAATTCCTATTTTTCCCTAATGTAGTGCTCCCTAAGCAAAATTAGATGTTTTACTATAGCCAATGGTTGAAACTCTAATTTCCACCATTACTGTAATTTTATGAAAAAAATTATATTTATAATTTGATAAAAAATATTATAAAATACAATTGCATTATTATTGTATATAAAAAATTATTTACATTCTCTTTTGTAAAGAGTGAAGAACACTTTAATTGTGAAATAAAAATTATGTATAGAATTGTTAAAAAAATATTTATATTCTTATTTATCCATATTGAAAAACAATTTAATTGTCAAATAAAAAATATTTAAAGTGAAATCTAAATAGATTAACCTGTAAAGGTTAATATTTACATCTTGGCTACATCCTCACTAAAAGACCTTATGAGTTCTTTTGGATCTTATTACATTAAACTTTATACTAGCCCATAAATGCCAAAATTTAAATTAATCTATTAATTTTTCTAAAACAAACCATATGACATAGAAATATGACACCAAGAATATAGACAAAATAAAAGCTATTTTTCCGAGTATTAATATTATCACAAAGTATATCAATAATGAGGTAAGATTTTTGTAGAGTAACTTTGTCAAAGGTAATAAGCACACTAAAAGAGCCAAAATCTCAAGTATACTCGTTAGGGTGTTAGGGCTCCAATATTTTTCGGAAGCCAAACAGGTACACCCACATACAACCAACCTTTTGATGTGAGCTAAACATGAAAATGGAGAAAAGCTAATATTGAAGAAAACTTTTTTGCTGTGTTGATTGCTGATTCACTCCAATGCTCTTGCACAAAATTTCCATCTTTAGCCATTTTAAAAGTTACATTAGAAGTTTTTTTTTTACCAAATTGTATGTGATAGAGATTTTTCAATAAGTAATTAAATAGTTGGAAGGGTAAACATCTATTATATTAAAATAATTTTATTTTTTTGACAAATTTCATAAAGAGTGGCAAATACATAGAAAATGCAAATAAACCTCAAGAAAATACAAATTAAAATATGACTAATCACCCTGTCATAGCTGAAAAAGACAACAAAAAATATGGCTATTGCAACCAAAATAATCCCAAGAATCTAAAATAGGATCAAGACAACCTAAATGTCCAAACCCTAAAAGCAAAAGAAAAGAAAAGGAAGATTAATCGAGAAACTTGGAGATCCACCCGTCCATCCCTTATTATTCACCTGTTGTGTCATTAGATGCGATGCCCTCCAGCTGAATGTAATATTTGATCCATTCCAGGTTTTCATTGCTCTCCATCTTTGGCCAATTCTACTAAAATTCCAATCCCGTCAAAGATAAGCATTTGTTATCTTGGTATCCTCCTCATCAAATAGAACCAAGGGAATTTCGGCACATTCACAAACATTTTATAAAAGTCTTTGGGGATAGGAATGCATTTGTTGTGGTCTTTATTCAACAAAACATCATCGAGTCCACCCAAAACATGTCCTTTGAAGAGTTTGACATAGAGAATTCTTGCTTTTATCCTTATTCAAGCCCAATTCCATGGCAATGGCTAAAAATATAGAGGAAATGTCCATGCAGAGTAAATGTCCGCGTTTACCCGATATTTGTTGTCGGCAGTCATGAATTCATAACCCAAAATTTTCTTCGCAACATGTAGAATGAGTGGGTGGTCATAACAGAAAATAACAAAATTTTCTTCGTAGCCGTTTATCTTTAGGTTAGTATCCATTTCCAAAATAGTGACCACCGGTCCTGCAAAAGATATCTGCCACCCAGAAAAATCTGAACAAATTATAAAAGTTCAACTCAGCTAAGAAAAGAAGTTTCAAGATATATCCTCTACACGAACTGGTCAATTTTTTAAGTTTCTTAATTGTTAAAAGACTACTCTTTTATTAGAATCTATTAAAATAGAAAAACAAGCTAATAAGAAGCAAGCTAATAAAATTGATTTATAAGTCTCTTATAATAACTTCCTATGTCAAAGAATGTTTTCATTTGTGTTAATGTCGTAGGAGATGACAATGGTAAAATAATTCGGATCTTCTATAAATGTATATGTACACTATTATCACATATAATGTCTCACATAAAAAATTTCTAATTGAATCCATAATTGAGTCTATAATTGAATCCATATAAATGTATATTATTGTTCTAAAGCACCTAAAATAGTATTCAAGTGTTTTACATAATATATAGCACCTAAAATAGTATTCAAGTGTTTTACATAACATATTTATAATTGAATTCATATCGTAAGTTTTCTTGGACATTGTTTTCGGACATGTAGAATCGTGCACTTCGTTGGTGAAGCAGTCACCAAGATTCAAACCCCTGCTGGACTATTATCACGTGAAGAAAGTTTATAATAATGTAAAATGCAGTGCTATATAGAAGGTCAACAATCAACAAGAATAGGTCAATTGATCAATGAACAATGAAAAATGAGCAATGACCAGTTTGATAGAAAACCTTAATGAACAATGAACAAGAATAGGTCAATTGGATTGTGAGATAAGGTAAGTATTTGCGATCATTGTTTGACAAAATGTCTCAAAGTAAAATGAGGTCTCATGGAATGCCTTGTTTGTAACGTATGTTCGACAGTTTGTTAAAAGGGTTTTATTCAGATGCGGAAGCCGATGGTTTAAATTTCAATATTGTTTTAGAGGCGTAGTTGTGCAGCAGGAGTAGACATTGATATTTCGGATTAGTTTTCTGACATCTACCGTCCTGCTCTCCACACAACAACATCAAAAATATCCTGGCTTGCAGGTTTCACAAAGGTCTTCCTCTACCAAGACCTTTAGTGTATACAAATAAATCGTTTGAATTTGTATAAGCACATTATCCAAAATCATAACTTTCGTATATATAAATAAATGAATATAAAAAATGTATCTTATAAAATATCATCTTTATTTTTGTTTGAAAACAATTTTTTTTTACTAAATTTATAAAAGGATCAAGCATAAATCATGGCATTATAAAATCAAATAACTTTGATTTTAAAAAAGTATTTATTATTTAAATCATCTTATAATTTAAATAATAAAATGTAATGATATTTGATTTGCTAATGACTTTATACTTCAATAAAAATTTATGTAATTACAAATATTCCCAAACGCATGATGTTGCATTCTGAAATATAAGATCATATTTGTTGATTAAGAAAATCATTATTCCCCATATAAAAGAGGGAAAAGTAATTGAAAGTGCAAACCCAACTACCCCCACAGTGCAAGGGTAGTTAGGTCATTAACTTGTTTGGCTCGTGGAGAAGAAAGTAAACAAATTAAAATTAAAAATCTCACCAAAGCTATATATTCCCCACTATCCCACAAGGAAATTAGGGTTTGGTAGGAATTGGCACAAGAGTGCAAGGAGAAGTTAGGGTTTCATATTTGATGGATTTCTTCTACCTAGTGATGTGGTTCTCTGATTAGCCTCGTTTCAAACACAATGGAGTGGACCTCATCAAATTCCATTCTTATAGAACAGGTGCCTTGCCTAACTTATTGTCTTTCAATGTCTTACGACTACACTTATGATATTAGTTGATGATGTTGGTGGGATTCTACTTGCTATCACTCACTCTCCTTAGAATGGTGTTACACTTGCAAAATTTGTGGTGACATTTTTTCTTTTTATCGTTGGTGTTTCTCTTGGACTTGTCTATAATAAAGTACCTAGTGGGCTCTACTCCATTTCCTAGATCAAGAAAAATTGGGCAATAAGGATGAAATGGAGAAATACAAGGACTTGAGTTGGGTGATTGAGAATTAAATCACTAATTTACAAAAACAACTATGGCCTCATATGTGAAAAATCTATTACAATTACTGATTATTATCCTGCTATCTTTGATAGATTATTTGAACAACAAATACTGGAAAATAACACAACTGTAATTTCACAAACTCATATGAATGCGCAACACAATCAACACAATATTTATGGACAATTGTCCCTAGAAACACCCCAAAGGGAAAACCAGTACTGTAGATGAGGAATATATATTAACTACAACAAATCAAGAGATACAAATACTGCTTGCCTATTACTCGGTAGAGCTTCGACGAACTCCAAATTTCTCCTGCTGAGATTCCACCCCGCCAAGACTACTTGCTAACACTACAAGTTCTTCACACAATTCATTCATTCATTGTTTTCCAAATGCCCCCTGACCCCCTTATATACTATTCTCATTAGAAAACCAACGGCCGAGATTAATTCTCAATCAATGGCTGAGATTAAAACAACTAAACAACCCTAACCAAATTGGTTGCTAGAAGTTTCTAAAAAGAGTCAAATAATTAATAAGAATTGTTTGAACTCTAACTACATTTGTTAGCAAACAATTATTTACTAATTATTTAGCAAATGGACAAACAACTGTCCAAGCTAACAAACTAACAAACTAACACTCCCTCTTAGCGAGGAAATTGTTCTGCATGACACCCAACTTCTCTCTGAAGACGATGAATTTTGCCTTCCCCAATGCCTTTGTCAAAATGTCTGCTACCTGTTGATCTATAGGTATACACTATAGTTGAACAACTCCACGCTGTACACAATCTTCGATGAAGTGATACCTAATGTCTATATGTTTCAACCTATCATAAAACACCGGATTCTCAGTCAACTTAATGCAACTCTGATTGTCGTAGTGTATCACTGTAGTCTCCACCTTCTGACCAAACAAGGCTACTAGCAACTTCCAAAGCGATATAGCTTCACATGTCGCCATGCTAGCTGCTATGTATTCCGACTCTGCAGAACTCAGAGCCATAGACTTCTTCTTCCTATTGAACCAAGAGACAACTCCTGATCCCAGACTGAAACAACACCCTGAAGTGCTCCTCTTGTCTGTTGTACTGCCTACCCAATCTGCGTTAGTATAGCCCATCAACCTGATTCCTTCACCTCGAGCATATCTAATCCCATACTCAATTGTACCTCGCAATTAACGTAGCACATGCTTTGCCACTATCCAATGCACTCCCTTTGGTTCAACCATGAACTGACTAAGAGTGTTAACTACAAAAGCTATATCTGGCCTGGTGTTGACCAAATACATGAGATAACCAATCAACTGCCTGAATAATGTGGGATCTACATCCTTCTCCCTGGATCTATCTACCTTCCTCCAATTCGTGATCATAGGTGTAAACATGGCTTTGCAATCTTCCATCCTGAACCTTTTCAAGATTTCAATGCAATATTTCCCTTGTCCAAGGAAAATCTCTCCATCTGTCTGCCATACCTCCATGCCTAGAAAGTAGTGCATAAGTCCCAAATCCTTCATCTCAAACTTTGCTACAAGGTCCCTCTTGCACTCTTCTATGAGACCTAGTGAACTTGCTAGAAACAAGTCATCCACATATAGAACAAGAATGAGTATCTCACCCCCAACCACCAAGTAGTATAGATTAGCATCCACCTCACTCTTCACAAAGCCCATTTCCTGCAATTAACTATCAATGCATTCATACCATGCTCTGGGAGCCTGCTTGAGTCCGTACAAAGCTCTCTTTAATCTACACACGTGGATCTCTTTGTTGTGTGCTACAAAGCCTTCTGGTTGTTCTATGTTTACCTCCTCTTTCAACTCACCATTGAGGAATGTTGTCTTGACATCTATTTGATAGATCCGCCATCCCATTTGTGCTGAAATTGAGATTACAACTCATATAGAAGTATACCTAGCAACTAGAGCAAATGTCTCCTCGTAGTCTATTCCCTCCTTCTGAGAGAACCCTTTTGCCACAAACCTTGCCTTGTATTTCTTGATGCTACCATCTGTACCATGCTTGATCTTATAGATCCAACATGATCCAACCACAACCCTATCTGTTGGTCTAGGCACTACCTCCCCAAACATCATTCTGCATAATTGAAGTATACTCCTCAACCATAGCATCTTGCCACACTTGGTGTTGTGTAGCCTCCTAATAGCTAGAAGGTTCACTATCTACCAACTAACTAACTAATGCAACATAGTCATCAAACTTGACTAGTTGTTTCCGTTGTCTACTACTCCTCCTAGGAGTACCCACTAACTCCTGAGTATTTCTTTGTGTCTGATGAACCTTACAGTTGTTGCTGCCAACTATAGAAGATGAAATATCAACCTCCATGTCTTCTTGATGCATCTCTTCTTGCACCTGTTGCTCCATACTTTGAGAACTCTCACCTCCTGAGCCTATGCTTGTACTAGTAACTGTACTAGATCTTTATTGACCTTGATTCGGTTGAGTGATCATTGGAGCTTGTGTTGCCTGCTCACTCTAATCAACTACTGGCAAATCTCTGGACCTTCTAAATGCCTTGTCCTCCATGAACTTGACATCACATCGAACAATAATCCACCTGGTCCCTAGAATGAATATCTGATATGCCTTTGAGGTTTCATTGTACCCCACAAAGTACCCTCTTTCTACAGTCTGATCTAACTTGGTACGTGTATCCTTTGGAATGTGACAATATGCCAAACTCCCAAAGATCCTGAAGTGACTAACATCTGGCTTCTTCCCAGTGAATGCTTCCTCTGGTGTCATCTTCCCTAGCACCTTATGTGGAACCTTGTTCTGTATGTATACTATCATACTACATGCTTCTACCCATAAGTAATGGGGCAGGTCCTGATCATGTAGCATAGCCCTTGCTACCTCCAATATGGACCGATTCTTCCTCTGAGCAACCCCATTCTGTTGCAAGTTGTAAGGAACAATCCACTCTCTCTTGATTCCTTCCCTGGTATAAAACTCTTGGAATTCATTCCCTTTGTACTCGCCTCCATTTTTTGACCGAAGAACCTTTATCTTCCTTCCTGTTGAGTTCTCCACAAGAGCCTTAAACTCTTGGAAGCGATTGAAAACCTCATCCTTGATCTTCAAGAAGTATATCCAGGTCTTCCTGGAGAAATCATCAATAAAAGTACTAAAGTACTCATACCCTCTGAGAGATTTCGTCGACATTGGTCCACATACATCTGAATGTACTAGATCAAGAACACCCTTGGATCTAGTGTCACTCCTTGGAAAAGTTGCTTTCACAAACTTCCGCAACACGCATCCCTTACACACATCATCATGCTTTGTGCTCACCTCTGGAACACCTATCACAGTCTCATGAAGCAATTTAAGTGCTCCATGATGTATATGGCGCATCCTCCTATGCCATAGCTCTCTAAGATCTCTAGGATTACTGTTGCTCATGAGTACCTTAGGAGTATCAAACTGCAACCTATAAAGTCGACCATTCCTAACTCCAATAGCTATGGGTGATTTCCAATCCTTATGCTTAATCAATACATTTGCCACTCTAAAGAGTACATTGTACCCTTTGTCCTGAAGGACAGATACAAAAATCTAATTCATCCCTAAGCCTGGAACATGCAACACATCATGAAGAGGAATCATCTTACTATTCTCCCTCTAAAACTGAACAGTCCCTTTCCCAACTAAGTTGAGTTTGGACATGTTTCCCATAGAGATCTGGATCGTGGTGCTCTCCTCCTTATAACTAGAGAAGTATTCTCTAACTCCTATCATATGAAATGATGCCCCACTATCTATGTACCAAACACTCTATGAGGTCGAGCTAACCATGCATGCTATGAGTGCAAACTCATCTTCCATTCTATTTGAGAGCTCATCTGCACTTGTTGAAGCTGCAACTTGCTTCTTGCCTTTCTTGTCATTCTTCTTCCTTTCTAGGCAATCCCTGACATAGTGGCCAAACTCGTGACAGTCGGAGCACTTGATCTTCAACAAGTCTTTCTTCTTCTTCTCACCTTATGGATTTGATCCTTTGTTGGACCCCTTCTTTGCTTTTCCTTTACCCGCTAGGGCAACGTTCTCTTGTTCTGCCTCACTTTTCTGACTCTTATTGTTGGCTCCATTGACAAGGCTTAGTCTAAGCTCCTCCTGAGTGAGTCACTCCAAAGTTGATCCCAACCTGGTAAGGTGTCTCATCCATTCACAACTTGAACAAAGACATCCCACTACTTAGAAAACCCATTTAAGGCTATCCGTACCTACTCATCATCACTTGGTTTATCTCCAACATCCGCTAACTCATCCTTGACAAGTTTGAGTCTTGTAAGGTAACTCATCACGTCTTCTCCCTTATTCATTCTGGTATTCCTCATCTTTTCTCTGAGAATCAGCTTCCGATTAGTGGTAGCATTATAGTACATATTTAGAATGGCATCCCACATCTTCTTTGTAGTATCTAACTCTACAATATGTGGAACTATATGGTCCTAGACACCATCAAGGATTAGCCTCCTTGCCTTGGAATCATCCTTCTTGTATGCTGCAAGCTGTGTTGCATCTATAGGTATAGTCACAACAGTGGTAACATATTCCTTGATACCATTCTCTTCTAGCAATAAAGAAATTTTGGCTTTCCAGACACCAAAATTAGAGGCTCCATCCAATCTATCTTGATCTCTTAAACCAACTAAGACAATCTCAAAGGTTAAAGTAAATAAAAATTCTAAAGAGGTTAAACTAAGTTTTATAAACCCTCAGTTTCCTTCGCCTAGGGTAAATCTCTTCTACCCTTAACTTAGCTCTGATGCCATGTGAAAAATCTATTGCAATTATTGATTATTATCCTCCTATCTTTGATAGATTATTTGAGCAACAAATACTAGAAAATAACACAACTATAATTTCACAAACTCATATGAATGTGCAACACAATGAACACAATATTTTTGGACAATTGTCCCTAGAAAAACCCCGAAGGGAAAACCAGTACTATAGATGAGGAATATATATTAACTACAGCAAATCAAGAGATACAAATACTGCTTGCTTGTTACTGGCAGAGCTTCAACGACCTCCCAATTTCTCCTACGAAGATTCCACCCTGCTACTATCCCAACACTATCATTGCATCCTTGCTAACATTGCAAGACTACTTGCTAACATTGCAAGTTCTTCACACAATTCATTCATTCATTGTTTTCCAAATGCCCCCTGACTCCCTTATATACTACTCTCATTGGAAAACCAATGGCTGACATTAATTTTCAATCAATGGCTAAGATTAAAACAACTCAACAACCCTAACCAAATTGGTTGCTAGAATTTTCTAAAAAGAATCAAATAATTAATAAGAATTGTTTGAACTCTAACTACATTTGTTAGCGAAGAATTATTTACTAATTATTTAGCAAATGGACAAATAGAAGCTAACAAACTAACAAACAAACATCATATTCCCCAAACAGTCATCAAACATGCTGAGAAGTCTTTATCCCCTAAAATTGAAAGAATTTTGCGAGTTGAGATGTCTCCTCTATAGAAATAGTATTATAAATGGATTTTGGCGTGGCTTGCAATTACCCCGATTTTCTTATATCCTATCAAGACAATTAACTCCATTAATGTAAAGAAGAATTTGAATTATTTGGTAAAACAAGGGCATTTTACATGAAAAAGTTTTCTGCTTTTTTAGCACTACTTAATGCGTTTTCCTTCTATTTTTGTTGATTTCTCAGGCTCAAAGTAATGTGCTTGACGGCTTATGTGTATCACCATTCTCATTTATTCAGTGGCTATACGAGAGATGAGCCTTTGAATCTGGGTTTTGGATAGTTGAAACCAGGTGTCGGAACTGAAATGGAAAAAACCTTTGGAGTATTATTTATAGTTTTTGTTTGTAGATTAATACCAAGTGTTGCAAGTTTCAAATGAACAAGGAAATGCGATAGAGGGGTTTGTGCTTACTTGGCATTTGTGTCTAAAGATATCTCTTATTGTTTCAGGGGCACTGTGATCTATCTATCATTCAATGTGTTCATTGTTGGTTTTTTATTGGTTGCATTTCCAGTTGCACTTGTGTTTTGTGCCTACTAAAAACATTTTCATTTTGAATGGTATTGTGATCTATTTTTAAAAGTAATTAAAAAGGAGCATAATTTTTCTCCAAAAAAATTGGAAAAGACTTCAAAGATTTTAGGGACAATTAAAGAAAATGAGTGATCTTATTATTTAAAAAGTGTACAATAGAATGTTGTTTTGTTAAGGAAATATCATTTTGATCAATGAAGATAAAAGGAAAATACAGGATATATAATTTCATCTAGATGTAAAATGGTTTCATATAATTATCAAAAAAGGTAAAATAGTTATTTTATGAAAGAGGAGAGAAGTATTTAATTGCAAAATAAAGTGCAACAACAAAATAAATGGTTTCACATAATATTTTAGAGGAGATGATAAATGGAAGGAAGTAAAAACTTCTTGAAAATGATATATAAATGGAGTAAATGTTTTTACATTTAAAAAGACAAGATGCGAATGCAAAGGAAATTTAATTCACTTAAGTGAATAATATTTCAAGCAGGATAATTACTTGAGGTAACATTGAAATAATTTCACAAGAGAATTAAGGGTACAATTGTTATGTTGCAATCATATATTTTCACTCAAGTGAAATTGTGAACTCATCAGAGGTGCTAATTGAGAACAACGTGGAAATTTAGTTGTTGGCATCAAACAAAGGGAAGGGAACAAGTGTCAACAATAGATTGAATCTAGAGTTGTCTTCTCTTCTATATCTTTTTATTTCTTCTCATTTCTACCTATTTTAAAATTTTGTATTAGGCGAGGTAAAATAGAGAGGTTGTTGAAAATAGATTTTGGAAAGAATGCGTAGACTGTAAATGCTTCTCTCATGGAAATACCAATCAGATTATGAAGTATTTTTTATAATATCATAAAAGTGTCTTCAAAATGTGCATTTTGAATCATATGAACTCCAATACCAAAGATATTTAAAGTTGTCATTGCATCTTTTTGTAATTGTATTATTTGTCCATTGCTCTTTTCAGTTAAAAATTAATATGTTTTGATCAAATAATTGTCTTCTTGAGTAAATGATCTGGATTAATAACTAGAATAAAATGGTTGCACAAGATGATTTGTTAATGTAATGCATTAACATAATAAAATCTATTTATTAGGTTTGATTCATTGAGGGAATTTTTTATGGACTATCATTTGACTCCATGGCCTAAGAATAGGCATCAATCTATTTCACAAGTTAATGTATTTTTAGAAATAATTTTAAATATTAAAATGTATTTTAGTTTCTTATTTTTAGGTATAGATATAGATTAGGTTTTGGTTCTGACTGTAGAACAAGTGTTTGATAAACCAAGAGTGTAGTCAAATTTCAAGTTGATCAATATTTCCATGATATATTTTCATTAGAAGACATCTCTTGTAAATCACAATGTGTGTTCCTAATCTGTACTGAATCCTTAAGAATTGTAAGGTCCACCCACATTTGTTTAGCAAATCTTGAAGTGCAAGATATTTTAGTCTTATGAGTGAATCTCGTTCTTTGGCCACTAACCAAAAAATATATGGATTAAAAATCAGCTATCTTATAGAAATTTATGGACAATCAATTGGGGAAAAGAAAATAATGACAACTCTTCTATGGAAGTAGACTGATATGTAATTTTGATATTGAATATCCATACCTGAAAAAGTCTTGTTGGAACAAATTTGAAGAAATTTTCAATTGTCCTTGTTGTAGTAGAAGACCCAACATGATCATGTGTTTTAAATAGCTCTTTGTTGTTTCAAATCTATTCTCTTACAAAGAGAGGTGACAACTTTGTTAAAAGAGCCTTATAAATGATGAGACAAAGTTCCAGATCTATAAAATTTCTATTCGTGAAAGAAGGTTTGTAGCTACTACAACATTTTCAGTTATTCTCATAATTTTTAAAGAAATTTCATTATGTTTAAAAGTGATTTGGTGAGTTTTCCATTTTCCATTTTCCTTTTCTAAATAATTGTCCTCCATTTGAGTGTCCCACCATGGTAGGTTTCCTATGTGCCCATTTTCCTTTTCTTAGTCATTGTCCTCTATGCCTTTGCCAACTACAAGTTTAGATATTGTTTGGATGCCTATTTTAATAGATATTTATAATACAAGATTCTCCAACCTTCCCCTTTATGAATTTTGGTTTTCCATTTCTTTCCTTTGGTTTGTTTTCTAGTTTGAAGAGTACAAGATTCAGAATCTTCAACAACCAGTGCTCAAATAAAATTGTTATTCAACTTTAGATTAATCTGAACCTTTTGGGAATGATCCAGTGAGATTCTCTTTAGGGTGGTTGATTATCTCCAGACCATGGAATCTTGGAAGAGGGCATTGTACTATTTCATAATATGTGATTTTGTATTTGTGTATCTTTGTTAGAATCCAACTGAGTTTGAAGATTTCTCCAATTTTTGGCCCATCCATAGTAGATATTTTATTCTTTAAATTTATTATAGATTTTACTTTTTAAATTCATCTTCTTCTCTTTCAGGGGTACTATAATCTGCCGGATCTGCATGTTATTATCCAAAATATATAATTGGTTAATCCTCGTGGATTTCTCAGTCAGAGCTACTATAGTAATTTGATCATGTGGGTATCTCTCTAGTAAAGAAAAATCCATTGTTTCTTCATGATTATGAGAGTAAATGATCGTCTAGCCATGATCAATGAATCATTATGAAATAAGAGTTATGAAATAAGAGGGCTTTGTTTAGATGGTTTTCTTCTTTCATGCAAGATTTTAATTTTTCTGAACATAAGATGGTATATCGCTAATTGGATCTCAGGATTTTACTCTTATGTATCTTCCACAAAAGGATTAGAGGAATTTTTTATAATCAATTTCTCTACAATGACCCTCATAATGACAAGGTAAGAAAATTGATTCTAGATTCTCCAAAAATATGCTCTAGTTCTAGACACCCATTTTAGAATGGATAGTTATGGTTTCACCAAAAGGTTTATGGGCATCCAATAGGACATAAAGATGAATAGGGGCTTCTAGGTCTTTAGAGAAGACATCATCTCTCTTCATTAAAATTCCTATCGTGTTACCTAGGGTTTCAATTATTTCCTATTCCATACTGCAATTGGAGAGATTGAAGTTGAATGTAGGAGATAAATTTAATATGGGAAAGGGAGGGTTTAAATTTTGGGACCCAAGGTTGTGTTTGCAATCCTACACCATCTAGAAACCAAGTCTTCCCTCTAAATTCTTTGTCTCTGAATTTTTTTTATGAAAAAATGGTTAAAAAAATCCTACTCCTTCCCAGTCATACTCAACCCAATCAAATATATCTTTTTCTGAGGAATAAGATTCTATAACTTACAAATTAATGTACATTATGTGATATCTTGTATTTGAGGGCTAATAGTGTCCTCTGCAAATGCGATCCTAAGGTTATTATTGTTGCTAAGCAAGGAGTTGGCTAGGAATCTCAACAAGGCCATTTTCAAATCCCAATTCCTAGGCAGGATGGAAAATATAGTAAGGAATTGTTTAAATTTTTGGATTCCTCTGTCTAAGGATTTTGACAAAAGGGAGAGGAAATCCAAAAATTGTCAATCATTCTTCTGGATAATGAAATGGAATATCAAGACTATAAGGAAAACAATAAGGAATCTAAATTTCCTTCTAAATTGGACAAATGTGGTGGTCAGTCCAGAGCCAAACTGGAAAGAAACATTCCTCGAGCTGGAAGCTGGAGCTGCAGATTAATGAAGATAGTATGGAAACTGGTGAGCTTGTGGAAAATGGAAAAATGGAGGCCGTTTCTGAAGGTTAGAGGTTTAGCAAAGCTCTCTGTTTTGAGTTTTTGGCATAAGATCTTTTATGTTTTTATACACTAAACAGTTTAGATGGAATAGGAATTATGCAGCAGACCTATAGGTAGGCAGTATTAAAAGGTGAACAAATGTCTATATACTTAAATGTTGATGAACAACATGGGCCTGTAGGCAAATTTTGTAATACCAGATGCAAGATTTATCTCAGATGGAAATTAACAATGATGTATATTTCTATTTTATATTAATGAAGGGGCTGATCCTAAAGGAGAGTCTAATTATGAAAAAAATTAAATATACATAAACTAATCTCTTTAAAAATACATGTATACCTCAATCACATAAATTTCAAACATAAATAACAAATTACACAAACAATTGATTTCAAAAATTGTGTCGTGTTAATGAGAAGAATCGATAGGTTTCTAAGAAAAGTATCATGAAACCCTGCCAGAGCAGAAATTAGAAACTATTTTCAAATGCTAGTAAGAAAGTTGATTTGCTTGTATGCTGGCTGCTGTCATCTGTTTACCGCAGATGAAATTGGGGGAGGAGGAGTTTATGGCGGAGCTCTGCAATGTTCCCATTAAATAGTCTATATAACTAATTGTAAATCTTAACATTACAATTATAAAAAATAAAAAACAAATTCTGTAATCAACTAAATGAATTACAAATGATCTTTAAACTTCTATTTTAAACTTAGGATCTCATTGTAGATTAGATTTTTGTTATTTCAATTTTACACTTCGGATCTCATTGTAGATTTATACAGGTCCAAAATATATAGTATTGTCAATAAATTTCTTAATTGCCACTGCCAATAATCCATCTCTCCAACAATCCATGTTTCCAACATCATGTGATTTCAATAATATAAAAAATGGGCTTTGGTTCTAGCTCGCTTTATTGTGGATCGCAACTTAAGGCATGGGCATGCTCTCCATGGTCTTGAGTTCCATGGTCTTGAGTTCGAGTCCCCAGCTGTGTTAACTTTGTATTTTATTTACTTAAAAGTTATTTTATAGCTAGTATATTTAATTTCGATCCTTACATATTTTTTATTAAATAGTATATTGAAGAGTTATATTGTTTACTTAAGACCTATTTTATAGGTAGTATATTTACTTAAAAGTTGTTTTATTTAATTTTATTATATGAGTAGAGTTTTAATTTATACTACTTTTTATGTTGGCTCTTTATATATATATATATATATATATATATATATATATATATATATATATATATATATATATATATATATATATATATATATATATATATATATATATATATATATATATATATATGCTCTTTAATTTTTTACATTTTACCCCACCTCTTATAGTTATATTATTGAAGATATATTTTGTTCATAAAGAGCTATTTTATAGCTAGTATATTTACTTTAAAGTAATTTAATTAAATTTCATTAAATAACTTATCTAGATTAATTTAAATTACTTTATCTTAAATATATTAAATTAAATAACATTTATGAAATTAATTATCATTTGTTGAGTGATGGTTATGCCTTCTTCTTGGTGGTAATGATTGACTTTTAGAATAGATGATTATTTCTCTTTATTTCAACATATCTAACAACAAATTTGTGCTCTTGCAAGATTCCATGAAATGGACCACAAAGTATTCTAATTTGAGACTTTATGTTTTGAGAGACTCTTATATGATTTATTATGTTTTTCTTATCTCCTCAAGATACAATAGATCCACTTTCTACATGAATTTTTTCTTTTAGGCAAATTTTTAGGTCATTAAAATAATAACTAGTATACTTATATTTTAAAAAATCTATGTAAAATTCGCCGAGAGATATCTAATTTCAAAATATTTAAGATTCATAAAAATGAATAAATCATTTTACCTTCTATGTGACAAATGAGAGCTATGCAAGAAAAATACTTCAGTGATGAGAATAGTATTACGACCTTTGTTTTCATAGTGATCATGATATACTTCTTTCAACATAGCTGGAAATCCAGCCACTATTGTATATGCCTCATGAGTTTTCCTTGCAACATCTTCCATTTCCAATATTTTGAGTTCTTCGACATCATCTATCATTAAGGCAGTGTTTTCAATTTCCTTGACGATTTTGTCGCAATACTCTAAAATGGTTCTTGCACATTTGTCGATAGGGGTTTCGACAAAATTATTAGAGTTTATAGAAGCATGAGGACTCTCAACAATGATTTCTGATTCATTCTGTGAAGCATCCATAGTTTCAACTTTTTGCTAAAAATAAAAAAAAAACAATAAAACTAAGATTAGTATTAAGGTACAATGAGAATAAAATAATTCATAATTTGAAATAAAATAAAATTATAAAAAAATAATATTAAGTAATACAAATTGTACATGAAATAAATAATGAAAATACCTAATAGTCATTGGAAAAATTCAACCATTAAAATATGATATTAGATGGCTTACTATGTTGAGATGTCACCAAAATCATATGAAATACCACAAAAATTATAAAATCATAAGCAAATGACGTGACAATAAAAAAATTAATCTTTCTATAGAAATAAATTGTTGTTAAATGCATATGGTGGTATGGAATATAGAAATAAATTAAAAAAAAAGATGAGAATGTAATAAATTAGAATTTATTAAAAACCAAAATTTCTAAAAATAAAATAGATTATTGTTATAAATTAGAATTTACAATATATTTTAAAAATTATTTCACAAAAAAAAAATTATTGTAAAAAATAGCATACTAACCTGGAAGACAAATTCTCCTGAAAATGTGAAAGTGTTTGCTTGGTGAACAAAAATTTTAATGCCTACACAACATTAAATTAACAAATCTATATCAATATACATTTAATTAAGTGCACCCTATAGTTTTAGAGTTTCATATTAGAATAATGTTCTATCTTTTTATTTGAAATATAATATTCATCTTCAAATTTGAAAGAAAAAGATGTAACTAATAGTAAATTTAGAAAGTAAAATATGAAACAAAATGAAAAGTTTCTATTTTGAACAAATTCTATCTAAATTAACATTTCAAGCAAAAAAATCTATTTTTTCATGATTTCTAATTTTTTTTTAAAATTTAATATTCTAAATTTATTCTATGATATGCAACTTTCTAATTTGAAAAATATTATATTTCCTATAAATTACACCTGTGTAAAAGAAAATGTAAGAAAAATAAGTGCTTCTCATCCATAGCTGTAGTAACAAGTTATAAAGGAAAACAAAAAACTTTCAAACAATGGTCCATAATTTATTAAAAAACAGAGTTTCTAGATATTAGAGAGCATATATAATATGGATTCTACCTAAAAAGCATTGAAAATTAAATTCTGATTCTGCACTGTGCTGATAATGTTTTTAATTCACCTCCCTTAACAGATATTTTATTAAATTCAATTTTTTTCTTAGTTATATAGTGGATCTCTAATGGCCAACTATGACTGGAATTTAACAATTTAATAAATTATTCTGAGAAGCTCATCAGAATTGTTAAAATTTTCAAAATCTCATGGGCTGGTGACAATTATCAAATTTTAAATAAATTACTATCAAATGCCAGGACTCTAACAAAAAATCTGGAAAGAACGGAGAAATTTAAAATATTATCCAAAGACATGGGGGTTCCTGTAGTGGCCTTCTCCTTCTCGCTCAAGGACAACACTGAGCACGATGAATATGAAATATCAGATCATCTAAGAAAATATGGGTGGATTGTTCCAGCCTATACAATGGCTCCAGATGCTCAGCACATTACACTTCTGCGTGTTGTGGTGAGAGAGGACTTCAACCGAACGATGGCAGAGCGCCTGGCTGCAGATGTTGACAGAGTATCAAAGGAATTGGAAGAGTTTCCTCCTAAGATAATTCATGCAGTTCAAGGCTTAGCCATTAGTGAAGAAGATAAAAAGGGGTAGCAGGCAAAAGAAGCTATCACAGAGTCGAATGGTGGTGATAGCCATAGTCACAGGCGAAGAAAGGGATGCCATGCCCGCCATCCTCAAAACTCTAGGGACAAAACAAAGGGCATCTGCTAAAACATTTGTTAGTCCTCTTATATGTTCTTATTTTCATGGGGTCCTTTGTGTTTGCTGAATAAATGTTTCCTATTACTGTAAACTAAATGCGTGTGTTTTCATTTCTTTGAAGTTTTGTAGGGGTGCAAAGTTTTTCAATGCATTTTTAAACATGTTAATAAGTAGGAGTGCGCAATTTTACTGTTGGTCAGTAGCTTGAATCATGATTTTTTCATCCTATATTGAATCAGCTTCGCAGTTTTACTGTTGGTCAGAGAAGAAGAAGAAGCAACAGCAGTTGGGAGGTTTGGCATAGTTAAGCTTGCAAAGGTCTCTAGTTTGAAACCCAGCAACACCAGTAGACTCTAGGAACAACAAAAGCCAAAGTTCACCGATTCAAGACTCGACAAGACCAGAACCAAGGGCGTGTGAGATTTGTACCCAAGTAGATTGAAAAACAAACATAAACAAAGAATAATGATGTTTACGTTTCCAGCTCGAAATGGGAGAATCAAAAGCTTCTTCACAATATTGATGGGGCATTTGTGTTCGGATCAGAATGAAGCTTTTGTCACAGTGGGTGCGTGACTGAGGTAAGTGTTTTCATTGAGATAAATAAGTTTTTCTTTCTTTTTTTATATTCAAATTATTCTAAGTACGTAAAATCACATGATATGATTGGATTAGATTGGAATGAATGTGACTTGTTATCTTGCATGTTTTTAATGGAATTTAAAGAGAACCCATTAAAGTAGCTCAGAGCTCATCCCAAATAACATGGAATAAATTTTCACGGTCATTACACCACTTTCTCGAGCCACTTTTAAAATATGGGTCAACCATGTCATTTTCCTTGCATGATACAGATTATAGAGATGTGATTTTCAACCAAAAAAATTTCATACGGAAATTTCAGTCATATTTTTATGAATACGTGTCAGTGTTTCTATTTAGAAGAGCATAATTCATCTTTGAGAAAGTGCTTTACTGCGCCACAAGTCTTTTAAAGCCAAAATAACCTTGATGAACTGTACAAATGGAAGAGCTTCTCAACAAAATCCAGAGAACTATAAAAAGCGCGGAAAGCTTCTTCTTTTTGAATAAAGCATTTTTTCCTCGTATGTTAATGTTTTCTTTTAGGATGCGTTATAGTGTTGTGAGAGTTTTCTAAATAAATCAGTTTACAAACAAAATAATAGCAGATTTGGATACAGAGATTTTAGTTTTGCATGCATTGAAAATTCCCTTCTAAGCTTCTACAATATAGAGCATTTGAGAGAGTGCATATCTCTAGAAAATGGAATTTTTAAATGGTCATCGAAACTTTTCAACTTTGCTAATAGTTATTGTGCTACTTGCCCTAGTTTTTGTGTTGATTGCACAATGGAGAACAAATTGTCTGTTCAAAACACTTGGTAGTGAACAAAGATAATATTAACATATGCGATTTCTTTTTTCATTTGTACAAGACAATACAATAACATGCAAAATACCTGTAATGAGTCAATTGAATCTGAAGTTGGCAGAGATATTAGATCATAACCGTATGTGCTTGCAATGCTGGTCCGTTAGAAACAAAACACATCAGAGATATACACAATAAACTGAATCACAATAAACTAAATATATGTTCACACAAGGCAGAGGTAATGAAATTGGCCTACAAATAAACTGCCTGCAACATTTGTTATTGTTTTTGGTACAACTACTGAGGGCTTTTTTCGAAAACATATTCTGCCAACATAAAGAGATAAACAATTGAATGCAAGATGTTAACATTGACTAAATAACATCATGAATCAAATTGCCCATCAAAACCAAAGACAACTATAATATATTATGTAGCAATAATATCAAAGTTGAACTTACAGACAAACAAATATAAGCAGATATTTCCTGAGCATATCTGTTGTAATCAATGAATTCCTATGTTTTATGAAGAAATCAAATCTGACGAAAATCTGTGTGTGGCATGCAAAAGTGGAAACCTATTGAATAAAAAAGAAAAGTTATTAACAGATCAACAGTTCAAATCCTCGATATGTTTGCCGTCATTTATAAGATAAGTGTGTTACACATGAACTGCAATAAAGAATATTCTACAACATTACTGTGCTTCATTTCCATTAAAGTGAATCAAATTTTAAGAGTTCTGTTAGGCCAGCGCACCCATTAACCTCCCTGAACTCTCACGCCTTTAAGGCTATTCACTTATGAATTTATGAATGGAGATGTTTTAAGATTTCTAGGCAATATCTCATGTAAATATGAAATTCTCTCCGAACATGTTAATATTAAATTATTTTTATTCCATTGAACTTTGTCGGTCAAGTAATGTCTTCTCCTCTACGATACAACCAAAAAATTTCTTCAACCTTCGTGTGTAATTTGAAAATAGCAATAGGTGTTGTTTTTGAAATTTGTAAGTCTGTGAATAAGAAATAATGATGAGAGCGACATGAGATAAAATTCTGCAATGGGTGGAGAATGGAAAGTGCAGTCATGTTCATCAGAGTCGCCTGTACACAAGGTTGACAATGTAGTGCGAGAAGAACTTTACAGAATTTGGCAGACCGAGGAACCTTCAGAGGAAGCATGGTTGGTTCTTGAAACAGACCCTCCAAAGGCTATTGAGCGGGTGGAAATAGTGAATGCAGGGGCGTCTCTTATAGAGCTTTATGGCTTGCCTGAAGATGGGTCTGAAGAAGAATTATTATTATCAACACAGCAGGTGATGACACTTAAGGATCTTACCAACAAGACTAATAGGACCAGGAGTTTTACCTATACCATTCCCCAAAAACTTTCTCCCATTGCTGCAGAAAAGAGGTAATATAATTTTTTGGCAGAGATTTGACAGAATTTAATGAAATATAAACCTTTAAATCGATTGGCTCCTCAACAGATTGTTGAAGATATTCCAAAATAAGAACGCCATGAATTCAAAACTCTTTTATGAAACAACTTACTTATAGATTTCAACCTAAATAATAAAAATATTCAAATGTGTGCCTATGATAAAAATAAGAATGCCATGATTTCAACATTGTTCTCTAAATCAAATTCCTAAAATTTCTCCATTGAAAATTTAGAAAAGATATAGAGAGAAATGCTAGTATTTCTTCCTTTGGCTTAAATATAAAATATTGACAGAGGAAAATGCAAACCTAAAGCTTGTCGAAAGCAAGAGAATACAACTGCATAGCTATCGCAGTGACCAAAAGGAACATGATCATGTTCAAATAGTTGAGGCTCTGAACTTCCAAAGGTAAACGAAGAAACGAATGGAGAAATGGTAAGAGATGTTCGCTATGTATGAATGGAGAAAAGTGGTAGCCTATGCAATACTGACTATTTTAAGTCATCTTTGTCGTGCAAAATGTAACGCTCAATGGTGGAGTGAAATGTGCTACAAAATGTAACGCATGAGAGTGAGATGCAATGCCCTACAAAATTGCATTAAGTGTAATTTTCTGCTTGTACACCGTTACACAAATCCTCTGACATCACTGCCAGATATTGAAGCAGAGTTGGGTCACCCTAACCAAGAATAGTCGCACTGGCCAATAATATTCACCTTGGCCAAGAATACAATCCGCTACAGCTATATCGCCACTCCTTGAGATTTTTGACATCTGAATGCATGTCAATTTCTTATAAAAATGGTTTTGTGTTAACAGATAAGATCGATTCCATTGTAGATCGCCTCTCGGCGAAATTAGTATGTTTTAGTTTTCTTTTCAAATTATTTAAAATCTGTATCTAAATCTTTCCTCGTGCAATTTAGTAATATTAAAATATATATCTGATAAATATATTAATATATATTTTCTAAATAGTATATAATTAAATTAAAAACTATATAAAAAAGGAATATATAATTTTAATATTATAAATATTACTAATATATTTAAGCATATATATACAATAATATAATTAAAATTATTATATTAGGATTAAATACATTTTCATATTAAAAGAAAATCAAAATAAAAAATGTTAATTATATATAATCAATGAATAATAAAATTTGAGTTGAATAGAGATCTCGGATGGAGCCATGCGAGGAGGGTTATTGTGCTCGGGCTAGGGCATCGAAGCTCTAGATCATGGGAGGCTAGTGCGTAGGTGGGAGGGAGGTGAGTGCTTGTGCAGGGAGGGGCTGATCTCGGGGTTGTGAGTGTTGGTGGAGGTTCGGTGGCTACAGGAGGTGGGTTGGTGCTGCATGCGACAAGGGCTTGGGGCTTCTAGTGGATTCGTAGTCTTCCTGTGGGGAAGGGCAATGGGGGTCCGATTTTTCCTCTAGTGGAGCTTGGAAGGAGGGGTATTTGGTACCTTGCAGGGGTGTGTGGAGCCCTTGCTCATTTCTTTTTGGGGTGTGGGCTTTTCACGAGGTTCTATGTCTAGTATTGGTGGAGAGGCCTTGAAGGCGTCTCCCGACATGGATTTTTCATGCTGCTATGGGTTTAAAATCACCATCCCAAGGTGTCAAGACCTTTGATAATAACCTTTTTACCTCAAATTTGGGGTTTGGTAGTGCTGGTGGCTCTTGGACTATGAAGATTAATGGCTATCTGGAGAGGTGCAGTGAGAGGTCGAGGTTGGTTATTCCTTTGTAGATGATAGTTGAAGATGTTGAATACTTTTCAAAACACTTGTTATATTGCAAGTTTTTGGGGATGAGGGTTTCTCTGCAGTTTTTAGAGAACTGGGCTCAGAGGACTTGGGCACTCGAAGGGGAAATGGAGATTATGTTGTTGGCAAACAACTACTTCATGGTTACATTCAATTGCATGGAGCATCACAATAGGGTCTTTGAAGGAGGGCCATATTTTTACAACCAGGTGGGGTTGGTCATCAAATCTTGGCATGTGGGGTTTAACCCTTCAGAGGAACTCCCGAATAGGGTCCCAGTGTGGGTTCATTTACCGCATTTTCCAGTGGAATATTGTCAAGAGGATATCATGCAGATGCTTGCTTTAGTTCTTGGGAGGCCAGTTGTATCCTCAATGCAAACCTTGGGGAGAAAGGTAATGAATTTAGCTCGTATATGTGTTGAAATTGATCTTAGTAAGCCCCTGCCAGGTGCTATAGATATGTGTGCGGGTTCTTATTCTTGGGTTCACCAGTTGGATTATGAGACTTTACCATTTTGATGTTGTCTGTGTCATGAGTATGGTCATTTACAGCACAAGCGTCCTAGGTATAAACTGGTAGTGCACCAACCTCAACAGTTGACCCATAACATAGATGGGATTGACAAAGGAAAATTTACCATGTCTGATGAAGTTGTGAGTGCTAATGATTTTGTCCTAATTAAGACAAAGAACAGGGTTCGAGGACAAAAGAGGCCCCTATAGGAGAGATAGGAGGAGGATACCTTTAATAGATTTGAAGCCTTGGATGACCTTACCCAATAGGAGGTGAACCCAGGGTTAATACCTTTGGATCATGGTGCATCATGGTTGGTCCCTACTAGTGTGAATTGGCAATCTACCCAGGCTCTACAAGTAGTTGGGAGTCAGCAAATCGAGATGGATAAACTAGTAGTAGCTCAGTTGGGGCCCATTTCTTGTGCTGAAGTGAAGTTGGTTGGGGGGGATGGTTCTCCTACAACTCAAAAATTGGAACTTGTTGGGGTCAAAAGTAACAAGATCGCCTTATATTTGGGTCTTCATTAGAAGGACATTAAGAAAGGAGCAACAGAGAAGATTTCAAAGGTTGACAGAAAGAAGGATTCAGATAAGATTAGATTGATGGGGGACAATTTGGTTGAGTCAGGGTCGGTAAAGACTCTAGATTCTCATTTTTCCAATCCCCCAAAATGATTGTGCTATCATGGAATGTGAGGGGCTTGAACAGTGGCCCTAGACAAAAATTTATTCAGGAATTGATAAGGGATCATTCTCCTGATGTCCTTTTCTTGCATGAAACAAAAATTTCTGTGGAAAGCATGTTAGATTTGCTGCCAAAGCTATGGGGAAGAATCTGGTGTTAGTGTATTGAGGCAGTTGACTCCTCTATAGGGGTGGCTTGTCTTTGGAACCTCTTGAGGATTCATCCTATTTGGTGGGTTTCCTCCAGATCTTTGTTATTTGGGGTTGCCTCTAGTCTTGAGACTGGGGAATACATCTTGTTTACTAACATTTATGCCCCCTCTAATCTTCAAGGTAAGAAGAAATTATGATCTCATATTTCTTTTATGAGAAGGTTGTTCCCTTTTCATCCTTGGATTCTAGCAGGCGATTTCAATGCCATTGTAGAGTTGAGTGAAAAGAAAGGTGGTGTTATGCAATTGGAACCTTCTTCTTTCCTTTTTCAGGACAGTATATCATCTTTGCATCTTGTTGACACTAAACCTGGTAATGGTTTGTTCAATTGGAACAATAGGAGGGTAGGAGAGTATTGGATTATAGAGAGGCTGGATCACTTTCTCATTTCTAGTTTTTGGATTGGTGGGGAGTGGTCCACATGTTCTGAAATTCTTGGCTAGAGAGGGTCCGACCACTGGCCCGTTAAGTTGGTATCTTCTTCTACTTGTGTCGCTTGCTCTCCTTCATTCAAATTCTAGTTTATATGGTCACGGGATCCTTCTTTGCAAAATCATGTAGCGGAGTGGTGGAGGAAAGGGAGGCTAGCTTTTGGCATTGTTCTGTACACTTTTGCCAAGCAGCTACTATTTATTAAGTTTCAGCTTAAACAATGGAACTGCCACTGTTTCGGGAACATTTTTCATGCTAAGAAAGCTGCTCAAATAGAGTTGAATGGCATCGCCATTGAAATTAGAGAGCATGGTTTGTTCGAAACCTTCCTTAGGGAAGAAGACAGGGTTGTCAAGGCTTTAGAAGAATGGGAGCTTAGGGAGGATATATACTAGAAACAAAGAGCTTGTATTGATTGGCTTCAAGTGGGGGACAAGAATAGTACTTTCTTCTTAAATTTAGTGAAAGCAATAAGACATAGCAATTCCATTCCTCTTTTGGTCACTGATAGAGGTGAGCAATTTTTATCCTTGTAGGAGATTTCTAGGGAGTCTTCACAGTATTTTCAGTCCCTCTTCAGCAAGCATTCTCAGGGGGAATCAAAAGAGGAGAATCGGGTTCTTGCTTGCATTCCTTCTCTAGTTACCAAGGAGATGAATGAGCATCTTATGGGTCCTATTTTTCTAGAATAACTCGAGAGGATTGTTTTTCACATGAGGAAGGGAAAAGCTCCTAGACGAGATGGGTTCCCAGTTGAATTCTTTCAAGATTTCTAGGATATTATCAAATTGGACTTATCGGAAGTGGTCCAAGAGTCCCAAAGGAATAAGCAGATGCTTCAGGCTTTGAATGTGACTTTCATTGCACTAATATCCAAGTGCGATTGGGCTGATTGGTTAGGCTAGTTCTACCCTATCTCTCTCTATAATGTGATTTATAATATCATTTCTAAGTTGATAGCAAATAGGTTGAATAATTGTCTTAGGGATGTCATCTCTGAGGAGTAGAGAAGGTTCGTGGAAGGTCGCCAAATCTTGGATGGTGTGGTCATTGTTATGGAGACCATTCATTCTATGGCAACCTCCAAGGAAAAGGCTTTCCTTATTAAGCTAGATATGGCTAAGGCTTATGATAGAGTTTGTTGGTCTTTCCTCCCGAAGATCCTTAGGGCTTTTGGCTTTGCTAATGAATGGACCCAAAGGGTTATGAGTTGTGTTATGTCTACCTAGACTTCTCTGTGCTAATTAATGGAGATCATACTGAGTTTTTTGGTTCTTCTAGGGGTCTTCGCCAGGGGGACCCCCTCTCCCCTTACTTATTCATTCTTTTGGCTAAGGGTCTAGGGAGGCTGATTAAGCATAATGTGGGTTTGGGTATTATTTAGGGTTGGAGTTGGCATAATGACTTGTAGTCATAGTCTCATTTGCAGTTTGTTGATGACATGACCCTAGTAGGATTAGCTCAAATCAGAGAAACTACTAATCTGCATAAAGTTTTGGATGTTTATCTTGTGGCTTCAGGCCACTTGATCAATGAGGATAAATCTTCTATCCTCTTCTTCAACACACTTGGAACTATTCAGAGGAGGATTTCTCATATCTTGATATTCCAAGTTGGTTCTTTGCCCTTGACTTATTTGGGTGTTCCTATTTCTCCTGGTAACCCTCCAAGGGTTTCGTGGTAGGATATCTTGGATAAATTTCACACGAAGGTTGAACATTGGACACATAGATAGTTATTCTTTGTTGGGAGGGTTCAACTGATCCAATCGATGGTTCAGGCTCTTCTGATTTATTGATGTATGCTACAAGTGGCCCCTATGTGGTTCTTGAAGGGATTGGATTCTCCGGCAAGGCAATTCTTATAAGCAGGCAATCTATCCTCATACAAATGGTGTCTTATCAATTGGGACTTGGTGTGCAGCATGAAACAATTGGGTGGGCTTGGTTTAAGGTAATCAATTTTATTTGGGGAGGCTTTGGTGACAAAATTGTACTGGAAGTGGTGCATTGAACAAGATCGATGCTGGGTTAGGATTTTGGCCTACAAATATATGCAGAGGATCCCGAAGGAGGAAATCCCAAGATACTCACTTGAGGGAAAAGTCTCAATGATTTGGAGCACTCTCAAGAAGGGGGCTTCTTTTAATAAGGAACAACTCTTTTGGATATGTAGGATGGGGGAAGAGGTCCTTTTCTGGTATGACTCTTGGGATGGATACCCCCATCCTTGATCAATTTTCTAACCTTGGGAATATTTTCCAGAGGTTTCTGGAGGCAGGGTGGTATAGGGTGAGTGACTTCAAGGTTGTTTATAGGTGTGGGAGGCTGGAGTTGGAGTGGTGGAAGGCTCCTAATGAGTGGAAGTTTGTTGGGATGGATGAAGAGTGTGCTGAGTTGCATATCATTTTGACACTGTAGTTCCCTCAAGGGTAGGGATGGACTTGCTTGGTCTCCGAATCTTAAGGGCATCTTTACTGTGGCTAGTGGGTACCAGGAGTTGTTGTCTCATAGATTGGAGGGGAGGGAGGTGCATTGGTGGAAACATGTGTGGAATATTTTTTCTTGGCCAAAGTGTAACTGTTTCGCTTGGACTTTGGCTTTGAATAGATGCCTAACTTGGGACAATATTCACAAGCGGGGATTCTTGGGGCATTCCATCTGTGTTTTGTCTGGTAATGGGGAAGAAGATTCCTCACACCCGCTCTTCAGATGCCCTTTCTCGCTGCTTATTTGGCATTATTTGTGGGGGATGTGGAAGCATCCTTGTGTTCACATAGATTCTTTGGTGGATATTTGGAGCAGTTTGGGAAGACCTCCTATGTTGTCCTCCTTTCTCCAGACTGTTTGGCATATTGGGCCCATTTTCATACTATGGTAAATCTGGCTCGAGAGTAATAGGAGGATCTTTAGGGAGGTTAGTTTGTTAGTTCAACAAGTATGGAATAGAATAATTGTTATGATTCGAGAGATGGTGAAAGCTAAATGTGTGGTGAATTTTTCTCTCAATAGAGATGAGGCATATATTGTGAGTAGGCTGGGTTTGCAGGAGTTGTCTCCCACCTTAGCTTGTGTTAGGAGAGGTAGACGTGCTTTGAAGAAGGTTCAAAGAGTGGGAAGGTGGATGCCCCCTCAGGATGAGTTTATCAAGATTAACACCGATGGCTCCTCTAGGGGTAATCCGAGCCCTGTTGGGGTTGGTGGTGTTGGTAGGAGTTGTATGGGGGAGGTGGTTTTCTTATTTTCAGTTCATAAAGGGTTGCAATCTAATAAATTTATGGAGGGATTAGCAATTTTCTATGCCTTGGAGCGTGCATTAGAGTTGGGATGGTGAAAGGTTATCTGTGAATCAGATTCACAAATTATTGTCAACCTGTTGATTGAGTAAAAGGTGAGTGGGATTCATTGGCAGCTGGTAGGGATTGTTCACTAGATTCTTCAGATTAATACTATGATGGAGCAGGTATCTTTCATCCACATTCCTCGTGAATGGAATAGAGCTGCTGATTGTTTGGCTAAGTGGGCCTCGAAACATGGTAATGATTGGAAAGTTCAAGGTTGGGAGCATCTCTCCCTAGATTACTGTATATGGTTCTCTTTTTAGTTCTTGTTTCTAATTTTCAATAAATTTTTTACCCCTTTATTAAAAAAGGAATAATAAACTTATATAATAATATGTTAGTATTGTTAAATATATTAAATTATTAAAATATAAATTTTTCTTAGAGATTAAAGTTTTAATAAATAATTTAATATTATGCATATTATTAACCTAATTAAATAAAATATAATATTATATATCCTTATCATATAATATTAAATCTATATAATGAAATAATATAAAAAGATTGATATATTAATTATAAATATTTTATTAATAATAACATTACCAAAAATATATAATAATAAATATATTATTAATAATTATATTAATTTTTTTCATTAAATAATTATTAATTAAAATTAAGATTATTATTATTAATTTTATGGTTATAATTTTAATAAATTATTATAATTTAATTTATAATCCTTAATTATATGATAAATTTAATCTTAAATTTTATTTATTATTAAAATTCTAAAATTATTATAATAATAATTAAGATTAAAATTAGGTTTCTTTATAAGAGTTAGTGTTAGAATAAGGGTTAAGGTTATAATTTAAAATAAGGTTCAAGTTATTTCTAAATTAAGATTAAATTTAGGATTAGAGTTAGATTTAGAATTAGGGTTAATTTTTTTTAAAAAAATATTAGGGTTGTATTTAATGTTATATTTAGAGTTAGAATAGATTAGAGTTATAATTAGGTTAAAAATTTGGGTTAGTACAAATTATGTTAAGGTTAGAATTAAGGTTATTGTTAAGGTTTGAATTATAGATATTATTGGAATTTTATAACTATATCATAATTATGGCACTCTCTATTATATTAGAGAAAGAATATTTTATCCAACTTGCATATAAACAATTTTTTTACTATTACAATACTAGAAAGGCACCACTATGTGGCACTTGTTTTAAGTTTGTTCCATTGATCCTATGTATTTATAAAGATGTAGATAAAGTAAATTCAATATTTAATACTTGTTCTTATATATTTAAAAAAAAAAAAAAATTATTTTAAATTATATAATTTTTGTTAAACTTTTTATTAAAAAATTCAAGGATACATTCAAATAAATTCTATTGAAAATATTTTTTTTAACTAACAAACAATTACATATTTATAGATACGTACTTACAACAAGAACGTTTATTTTGTAACCTTTTAAAACTTAAAAGCAATACATGATAGAAATGTAACATGTAGTTAAAATTTCGAGTAAAATTTTTATCTTATTAATTTTTAATGCAAATTCATTATTTTATACTATGGAACTATTTTTAGAACTTTAGTGTTGGTGTTTTTGTATTTAGAAAATAAATGTACCTTTTCTTTGAATTATACTCTACTACTAGTATAAATTATGATAAATTGAAGCTTAATCACAAACCTTATAAAAAAAATAAGCCAAATTCAACCCTAATCCTAAAAACAAGCCAAATCGAACTCTAATCATCAACTTAATTAAACCCTAACCTTAACATCAAGCCAAGTAAAATTATAACCTTAAACCTAATCGTACGCTATAATTAATTAAACCCAAACCCTAAACTTAACTACTCAACAAAAATATGGACTAAGGGAATTAAATTGATTAGTCAAATTTGAAATTTAAAATTGTGATGAATATGGCTCTATGTGCAAAAAAACTGATGAAATGCATCGACATCCATTTTTGAGCATTCTTATCTACCGCAAGGATTTTACAGAGGCTTTGCAAATTGTTTCTCTATTTTGGCTAATAACTTTGGGATTGAGGAACTTGGTAGGCTCATATCACAGACCCGCGAACAAGAGGCTTTCTTTGCAAAAACAAAATACTCTCTGGTTGAGACGGTTAGGGTTCCCCCTCCTCTTCACAAGGGTAGGGATCGGGACTGGCATTTGGTGAGTCGCGTGAATAAAAGGACATTAGAGCAACCAAATTGCCATAAGCGGAATTCCAATCATTGTTGGGAGGAGGGTTTTGTAAAACCTAACCAGTCATATAGCTCCTCTACTCACCATATTTTTCCTCCACAAAAATCCTAAGGTAAATTATCAAAGGGTATGGAAACCCTAAGCCGTTACTATTTCATGAATCATCACAATTCAATGGAAGTTAAGCACCCTAAGCCGGATTTACCTTCAAATCCTCCAGCTACTCCTAACGGGTTGCTCATTGAAATTGATACCCAAACTCAGGCTAGGTATCAAATGCATTGCAATGACCGAATGATCTTTGCTTGATGGAAAGGTTGGGGGATCCCATTAGAACTAATTGCTAACTAGTTGTCATCTTCTTTCAATAACAAGGTAAAAATTGACATCCTTCCTGATAATTTCTTAGCTATTGAATGTGGTAATCAGGTTTTGAGAAATTCTTTGCTAAACGGGGACATATTAACATTCAAGGACCTCGGGTTTGATTGCTAGGAATGGCAACCTCTCTTTCTTCCATCTCAATTCAAATCTTGCATGGTTAATAGAGAAATTTCACTTGATAAATTTCTTGTAGAATTGCGAAATAATGGTTTTTTAAGAATAATAGGCAAAAAAATAGGTAAATTTGTAGAAGTTAAAAAATCAGCCCTTAGCTTCTTTAACCAACTTTTGATCGTTAACAAGAATACTAACATTAAATATTTAGAGCCCATAATGCTGAAATGCGATAATTTTTATTTAACCCTAGAATTACCTTTTTATAATGGCTCTTTCGAAGATATTATTCCAAGGAAGATGCCCTCTGAGAAACCTTTCCTAAATCATTTCTTAAGTCTGATGGTTCCCCATTTAGATTTGTGGAAGGAGGGGGTTTTACCTTAGAGGGCTATATGACTAATATTAACCCTAATCATCATACCACAGACCTATGTCCTCATAGCTCTCCTATTAAGACCTCTTGTTCCCCTCTTCCCCTAGTGCCAACTATTAATCCACCTATAGCTGACTCATTGCTTAGGGATCGAGACCTGGAAGAAGGTGAAATCAGTGAGTGGTTCCCTCAAAAGGGGTAGCTCAAACTGACAAATATGTCATCATCTAGTTCTCTCATCCCACCAAAGAGGCTGAGTCCCTTGAGGTCTCCCCCTTTAATGAAACTAACCTCCTCTGCGTAATCAACAGAGAAGGATAGGAATTCCCCAGTACCAGGAATGGCTTCCTTGCAAGATCAACCAACCTCTCAAGTCTAAAATATGGAGGCCTTTGAGGAGGTAGAGGTTCTCCCTCCACCTTTAAAGGTTGTTTCTGATACATTTGTAGAATTTGACAGTGATTGAGTGGCTAGGGAAGTTAACATCATTGCCAATTTTGTAGGGGAAGAAGTAATAAATGACCTCATGAATCAACTGGTTGATGAAATTTGTGATGATGAGGGATTGGAAAGACAAAGAGATCTCTATGTCAAAAATCTAGTGGATATTGCTAGAGTCGACTTAGTAACATTTGAACTCTTTATAGCATTAGATAACTTAGAAAATGCTAATCCAAACACCCTAGGCATTCTTAGCTCTGAAAGAAGCAAAGATTCTCCTTACTGTGCTAAACTCAACTAGAAAAGAGGTAGGAGATCCCTTGTTGAACTAAGATCAAAGGATGGAGAAGCAAGGGGTTAGTCTAAAATATCTACTCTTTTTAATCTAGGGGAGAGGAAGTCCCTCCTCACAGAGCCATGAAAATCATAACATGGAATGTTAGGGGTCTGAATGCCCCTAACAAACAATGCATCTTAAAGCATTGCATCTCTTATTCAAAACCAGACATAATTTTAATCCAAGAAACTAAAGTGAACTCCTCTGAGATTGTTCTTTTTGAGAAAAAACTAGGAGTAAGATAGCTAAAGCATTCTCCTGCCATAGGGGCCTTAGGGGGCTTAGCTATCATTTGGGAATCTATATTCATCTCTTTCACATCTTTAGAGATTAAGCAAAATTGGATAGGAGGAGATATAGTAAGCTATAAAAATAACCTAAGATTCAAATTGATTAACGCTTATGGCCCTATCCAAAATAGGGATAATGCTAGGGTGTGGATAGAACTTGAGTCTTTCCTTAGAAGTTTCCCAAATAATGTATGCATCATTGGTGGAGATTTCAATGCCATCACTAAGGTAGAAGACAAAAGAGGAGGTAGGTACAAACTCCCTCCAGCGGCTGCTGATTTCAATCATTGGATCAATAGGAATTCCCTATTGGAAATCTAGACGGTAGAGAATGCCTTCACCTAGAACAACAGAAGGATTGGTTTATGTAACATTGTTGAGAAATTAGATAGGTTCTTTATCCATGGGGGGTTCTCGGAGCTTAATTACACCTTTGATGTAGAGCCTCTCCCTTTATCAAGATCTGACCATTTCCCACTCCAACTAAACTTATTATTTGACCACTCCACTAGAATATGCCCCTTCAAATTTGATAGCATGTGCTTTAGAGATGATAACATTTTAAACCTAATTGAAAATTGGTGGAGAAGCTCGATTTGCTTAGGATCAAAGATGTTTATTGTTGCAAGCAAGTTAAAGCTTATCGAAAGGAAGCTACTAGAGTGGAATAGGATAAATTTTGGAAATATTTTCGATAAAAAACTCTTAATAGAAAATGATCTTAAGAATGTTAACCTTGAGGTTCTAGAGAAGGGGATGGATGAACATCTCTTCCTTAAGGAAAAGGAACTACTCTCTGAGTATGAAAAGATACTTTCAAATGAGGAGATCTTCTGGAAACAAAAATCTAGGGAGACTTGGTTGAGTGATGGGGACCGGAATACCAAGTTTTTCCATAATAGTACCAAGCAGAGGAGATGGGTTAATCGAATTTCTAAAATCAAGAATTGTCAAGGCCCCATCCTGTCTGAACCAGATGATGTTACCTCTGAGGTAGTAAGGTTCTTTGATAAAATCTTAAACAATACTAAAGGTTCCAGCCTTAGAGGGCAACTCAATATTATCACGAATCTCCCAAAACTCATTAATGATGACCACAATAAAGGCTTGTTATAGAAATTCTCTGAGGAGGAGGTTAAATCTGTCCTTATGAAGATGAATCTGGATAAGGCTCTGGGCTTGGATGGCTTCCCTACCAACTTTTTCCAAAAATGTTGGTGTTTTATGGGGACAGAGATCACAGAAGCCTTAGAAGGTATGAGGAACTTTGGTAAGATTCTCAAAGAGATCAACAACACCTTCCTCACCCTCATCCCCAAAAAAGAGAATCTTGAAAGCTTCAATGACTTCAAACCAATAGCCCTTTGTAACACTCTTTATAAACTCTTAACCAAAACCCTAGCAGCTAGACTTTAGAATCTTCTCCCCATTATCATTATTTAAGAAGAAATTGGTTTTGTAGTGGATAGATCAATCTATGATGGGGTTATTATAGCCCAAGAGGCTATTCATTTGGTCCAACTCAACAGGGCCCCAATCATGCTAGTCAAATTAGACATAAGTAAAGCATATGACAAATTTGACTGGCACTTCCTATGTAAATGCTTGGAGGCTTTTTGGCTTTTCCAAATCTTGGATCAACCTAATTTTTGAGTGTATATCCACCCCTAAATTCTCTATTATGGTTAATGGTTCTCCGAAAGGTTTCTTCAGTAGCTCGAGAGGGCTCAAGCAAGGAGATCCTATGTCCCCCTTCCTCTTCATCATCATGGTTGAAGCCATAGGAAGATCCATCTCTAAGGCCAAAGAGGAGGGAGGGATCCAAGGAATCCCCATTACCAGCAGCCTCCCTCCCTTCACCCACTAGCAATTTGTTGATGACATGATGCTTTTTGGTGAAGGAAGTGTGAGGGAAGTGAGTTCCTTCAAAGGCATCCTCAATTCCTATATGTTAGCCTCGGGTCAAGAGGTGAATCTGGCTAAATCTGTAGTTTTTATGTTCAACATAGACCCCTCTTTAGGAAGGGAGATCTGCAATGTCTTGGAGATCAGTCAAGGAACCCTTCCTTGCAAATATCTAGGCATTTCCCTTGACAAGGGAAGGAGACCTTCAAAATTATGGGACAACTTGATAGATAAAATCAAAACTAGGATTAACACTTGGAAAGGAAAATGGCTTTCATTTGCAGGTAGGGCAACCTTGGTTAGATCGGTCTTGTTAGTTATGCCCATTTACCAACTCTCCTATCAACATCTATCTTCTTTCAAACTAGTTGAGCTCAACAAGAATCTCAAAACTTTCTTTTGGCAAGGTGCTAATTATAACCGTAAAATTTCACTCATATCTTGGGACAAGATATGCAAACCTAAAGATGAAGGAGGAGTTGGCATTAAAAACCTTCATGATCAGGGTAGAGCTTTGGGTGCCAATTTGGTCTGGAGAATGTTTGGAACCCCCCACCTCAAATGGGCATGATTGTTGCACCACAAATACCTTAGTGGGGGGAATCCTATCCAAATCTTTAGAGAAATCAATCCTCCCAAAGGGTCCTGCCTATGGAATTTCATGCTGGATTGTAGGAGGATTATTTCTGACAAACTTACTTGGAACCTGGGGTCCGGGGATAAAGCCATTTTCTGGTCTGATTCATGGGGAGGGTATAAGGCAATTGAAAATATCCATGACTTTGGTGCCACCCATAACCTCGTTGAATCACATAGAGGATCCCTGTTAAACAACTATATCTCCCTTTTAGAGGAAGGGGCTAGATGGTAGTGGATCAAGAGGGAAGATGAGGATATCCCAAAAGGGGATAAAAATAAAATTATGGCAATTCTCAAAACAAGGAACACAACCTTAGGTCATAATGAGGACAAGCTCATATGGGATGGCTCCTTAAAGGGGGAATATAACTCCAAGGATGGCTACTCTCATATCTCCAAAGCATTTATAAGACCTATTAATGAGCTTCCCTTGAAACTTTGTCGGGATAGATATTATCTGCCTAAGGCTGGTGTCTTCTCCTGGCTTGCGAATCGGAACAAGCTCCTAACTACGGACAAATTTAGTAGAATGGGGTATGAGGGCCCTAGTAGATGTCCTCTTTGCGAGGAAAATGAAGAAGACACCAATCATATCCTCCTCAATTGCCCCTTTGCTCACCAATGTTGGGTCTAGTTCACCAACAAACTTGATTAGTCTGCAGCCTTCCCCCACACCATCTTTGGAATGCTCAAACTGTGGCCTCACCTTAGGCGAGGCTGTATTTTTGAAGGTTTAAGGATAGCTCTCCCATCTTCCATAATGTGGGAACTATGGAAGGAAAGAAATAGACGTCTCTTTAAGA